>NC_061122.1:177412325-177418407 GCF_002878395.1 Capsicum annuum | reverse complement strand
TAAACAAATATTTGCTAGATGGCAAGCTCTCCTATCTAGCTTTGATTTTCAAATAGAATTTATTAAAGGAGAAAATAATTCCCTTCCCGATTTCCTAACAAGAGAATTTTTACAGGGCCACAATGAGACCCACAACGCTGGGAAAAATCTCAGTCAACAACAACCAATCAAATCAAACCAAAATGGCTAGACCATTTGATTTGCCACCAGCATCATCAACCCCCTTGAGGCCATCAGTCCCCCAAAGGCCTGAATTGAAATCGGAGCTACATTCACCGTTCCACAACAAGTATGCAGCTTTGGCAGAATTTCCCAAGCTTCCTCCACCAATGCCAACTAGATTCTTAAAACCAACAAACCCTTTGATAAAGGATCATCTTCAAGCTCATCGGTACAGTCAAAGCAAAGCTATGCCATGAAGTCTCCAGAAACCTTTGCACAGGCCGTAAATTCTGCAATAACCAGGGCAACACCTACTCCTCCTATCAAAGAAGAATTCAAATTCATTACTACTCAGGTAATGCCCATTATTGCTTTGGATAAGGAATATGAGGGCTATCCTCTGGAGCAGCTTATTAAACTAGTCTACAACGACAAAAATTTTGTGGATACAGAGAGTCCAGTTAAAACTAGAAGATATTATGAATCCATCTTGGTAGATACAGATTCTATCGAGGTTGAGCATACAATGAATGAAAGGAATCCCGAATATATTGATTATTCCAGGTTCACTATCAAGAGGGTATTAACCCTGTTTAACTGGTTTGCAGATCACCTGCATACCCCTATTGCCTTATCTATGCCACATAGGCCCCAAACTTACAATTGGTATGACTACAAGTCTACTTGGTTCAATTTTCTCTATGTTAGACCAGGACACACTTGGTTTGTTAAATACTACCATGCTATGGTAGAAGCTATTATACCAAGATGGTTTTACGAGTGGTGGGTATACTTCAGAGGGATTAAAGAAATCCTTCCTCAACAATTCCTTAACCGCTTTACTGAGTTTTGTTCAAAAGAAGGATGTGTAACCCTTCCAGTGCACATCCAAATGTGCAAGTTCTTCATTAAGAAACGAGTTTCTTATATCATCTCCTAGAATTTCGCCAAAGGAGAACAAGATAGGATTAAATATTTATCTAAAAAAATAAGAGTTAAAGGCTGGACCCCTAAGCCAATAGCTCCAAAACCTCCTGATAAAGGAAAAACAACAGCATCTTCAACCAATGTCTCACAGAGTAAAAAGGAACTCAAAGAAAAACTAAGAAAGGCTTTGCAAGATATGGAAAGCCAAGAAACCAATGAAGAAGAAGTACTACAGCTTCTGGAAGAAGCCTCCTCCACAGGAAGCAGTGACAACAATGGGGATATGCTAAACCCCAAAGGGATAGCTCAGGCCTATATGGAATCCTATAAAGAATAAAAGAACGACCCCTTCAAAAGATAGAGGTTCAAAGAACCGGAATTATTTTTTGAAGAGGCATTCTACTATTCCTAGTAGGTATCCGTAGGACCAGATGTTTTTCTAAAAGGCAATCAATCAGCTTTACCAAAAGCCAAAGGAATCTACTTTTAAGAAAAAGCATTCCACTCAGGACAGCTTTCATCTGCTTTTAGAAAGAAAAAGCATTCCACTTAAGACAGCTTTTAAGAAAAGCTACCAATCAGCTTTACAAAAGCCAAAGGAATCTACTTTTCAAAAAGAAAAAGACTAAATCATAACCCTGGCTAAATCATAGCCTTACAAGTGTATACTCCAGATGTATAATCTTCATTTCTCTTATCTATTTAAGATGAATTATAACATAAGAGAAGGCATCAGAAATTTCTCCATACTAGAAATTCTCTCCTGCCCAATCTTTTGTAATCTCTCTTGTAATGTTTTGAAGTTTGAATAAATTTGTAAGTTGTTTAATCTGGGGATGATCTGAATCTGTATTTTTCTAAATTTCATCAACATTTCTAAGTTATTTAACAATCCTGGAGTGGGACAAAATGCCATTTGTCTGAGATTATTTCCACTTTATTTGTCTAGGGAGTCAACCTTATGACTGAATGAGCTAGAACCTGATTCTATAACAAACTAGAAGAAACTAAAAGAAGCTTTCCTAAAAATGTTCTTTTCGCCTTCTAGGATTTACAGCTGAGGGGTGAAATCAACAAATTTAGGCAACTGCATAATGAGGCCTTGCATGAAACATGGATGAGGTTCAAAAAGAAACTAATGCAGTGTCCAAACCATAAGTTGACTGATGAGCATTTGATAGAGACGTTCTATAGGGCTTTGAATTTGATTAGAAAACTAACAATAGTCAATATTGTAGGAGGAGATTTCATGGATTTCACATTTGGTGAGGTTGTAGAGTTGTTGGAGAAAATAACTAAGACAAGTAGAACTTGGAATACCAGGGATTCTAAGGTTGGAAGCAATACTTACTCTAGTGGGATGTTAGCAGAGCAATGCCAAAGATAAGAAGAATGCAATCAGGATATGGCTCACTTAAAGACACAAATGGATTTTTCATCAAGCATATTTGCTCTCGGAAAGATTAGAGAAGGTCAAAGTTATGGATCACATAGTAAAGGAGTTGAATCTGATTCTGAGAAGAAAACAAACATTTTGAATAACTAGGGGGTTTTCGATCCAGTGGACAAGGAAATTAAGGTCAAAATTATTATGATAAAGCTGGTTATAAAGATCATGAACAAGGAAGTTGGAATAATAATAATGATAGGGGTGGATTATATATACCACCTGGGAGTCATGACAATGCTGCAAATAATTTTGGGAAGATGTCGAAAGAGGATATAATGGACAAATTATTAAAAGGAGTGGAGTCAGCAAATGCTAGATTTAAGGAAATAAAGAGTGAGTTGTTGACGATGAGTTAGTTAGTTGAATCAAATTACATATCTATTAAGCATCTAGAGTAGTAGATGAATCAATTATTAACAGCATTCAATTAGATAAAAAGTGGGACTATACCAAGTGACATAGTCCAGAACCCAAGAAATAATGGTTCATGCATGGCTATCACTACTAGGAGTGCGAAGATATTACTCAATCCATGTCCAAGAGCACCTTCCCATCTTGATGAAATAGATTTGGAAGAGAAAGTATATGATGAGTCACTAGTGGAATTTGAGAAGTTGGGAGACTTAGAAAAGAAGAGTGTAGAAGTAGAACAACCGGCTATGTAGAAATAAGTAAATAATACAGAGTAGAACAAAGAGAAAAAGGTGGAGATGACCATAACAAGAATTCCAAAGACACCACCTCCATTTCCACATAGATTAAAGAAGAAAACAGATGGGGCTAAGTTTTGAAAATTCATGGATATTTGAAGCAGTTGATGGAGAATGTGCCTTTAGTTGAGGCATTAGAGAAAATGTTGGGATACACTAAATTTATGAAATACCTTGTTACGAAAAAAAGGACAGTTAGCTATGAGCCAGTGGATAACCTTCATTATTGTAGTGTTATTGCTATAAGATCACTAGTGCAGAAGAAAGATGATCTGGGAGCATTCACTGTCTTATGTATAATTGAAGCATTTAGCTTTGCTAAAGCTCTTTACGACCTTGGAGAAAGAATCAACCTTATGCCATTAGCGGTCTGCAAACAATTCGGTTTAGGGGCTCCTAAGACAATTACTATATGACTATTGATGGAAAATTGATCGGTGAAAAGAATGGTGGGGATTCTATATAATGTACTTATGAAGGTGGCCAACTTTATATTTCCTGTGGACTTCGTAATTCTTGATTGTGAAGTGGACTTTGAAGTACCCATGATTTTGGGTTGGATATTTTTAGCAATTGGGAGAGTGCTAGTTGATCTAGAGCTGAATGACCTAAAATTTAGGCTCAATGATGAAGAAGTTAGCTTTAAAGTTTGTCAACTAATGAATCAACCAAAGGAAGTGAGTGTATTCTTAATTATTGATGTTGATTATAATGATGATCTAGTTGTTCTAGCTGAGAAAAGGTTTATTGTGGAAACCTTAGCTACAGTCTTGATGAATTTTGATCGTGAAATAATTAATAAGTATGATGAGATTGTGTGTACATTGATCGGGAAGGGGTTGTATTCATAAACCCTTAGAAACTAGATTTGGACTTAAAAAATTGTCCAGCACTGCCTACCAAGCCATCTATTAAAGAGCCACTAATTTTAGAACTGAAAAAGTTGTCGGGTCATTTACGATATGTGTTTCAGGTGATGGAAACACTTTAATGGTTATTGTCTTAGAGGATTTAGTGGAGCATCAAGTTGAGGCTCTTATTTTTATATTGAGGTACTATAAGAGAGCTATTGGGTGGACGATTTCCAACATCATAGGTATTCCACCTGGCATCTATACATATAAAATTCAACTAGAAAAGGATTATACTCCTACTATTGAGCATCATCCCAAGCTAAATCCACTAATACAAGAAGTAGTGAAGAAGGAGACAATAAAGTGGTTGGATGCTGGGGTAATTTACCCAGCTTCTAATAGTAAATGGGTAATCCATGTACAGTGAGTGCCCAAGAAAGGAGGTATGGTGGTAGTAGCAAATGAAAAGAATGAGCTAATTCTACTCAGGATGATAATTGGTTGGCGGGTGTGTATGGATTACAAAAAACTAAATTCGTAGATGTTGGAAGAACATTCTCCAAAAACCTTCATGGACTAAATGCTTGATCTGTAGGAAGGAAGGGGTTTGTATTACTTTATAGATAGATACTCAGGGTACAATCAAATATTGATTAAACTTGAGGATCAGGAGAAAATGTCATTCACTTATCCATATGGAATATTTTCTTTTAAGAGAATACCATTTGGGTTGTGTAATACCAGCCAACTTCCAAAGATGTATGATGTCCATATTTTCATACATGGTGGAAGATACATTGAAAGTATTAACGGATGATTTCTTCGTTGTTGGTGATTTGTTTGAGAGATTCTTGGTCAACTTATGTAATGCATAGCGATACTATAAGGAGTTTAATCTCATCCTAAACTAGGAAAAATGACATTTCATGGTGAAGGAGGGCATAGTTTTGGGAGATAAAATCTCAGCCAAAGGAATAGAAGTTGATCATTCTAAGATTAAAGTCATTCAAAAACTACCCCCTCCGATCTCTATAAAAGGAGTGCATAGTTTTTTTGGCCACGCAGGTTTCTACAAGAAATTCATAAAAGATTTTTCAAAAATTGTAAGGCTACTTTGCAAATTATTGGAAGAAGAAACTAAGTTTATATTTGTTAAGGAGTGTTTAAAATTGTTTCAATGACTTAAGGAGAAATTAGTTGTTGTCCCATTATGATTGCCCTAAATTGGTCAAATTTATTCTAAGTGATGTATGATGCAAGCGGGGTTGCACTTGGGTTGTTTTGGGACAACAGAAGGGAAAGCACTTTCATCCTATTTAATATACCAGTAAAGCATTGAATGGAGCACAAAAGAACTAAATGGTTATAGACCAAGAGATCCTAGCCGTGGTTTATGCTTTTAAAAAATTTTGAACCAACTTTTTGGGAACAAAGGTGGTAGTTCATAAAGACCATGCAACACTAAGGTACTTAATGGCAAAGAAGGATGCCAAACCTAGGCTAATAAGATGGGTTTTGCTACTTTAGGAGTTTGACTTTAAAGTCAAGGATAGGAAAGGATGTAAAAATCAAGTGGTAGACCAGCTATCTTGGTTGGGGAATGAAGGGAAGGGCTCAGCAGAATTAGAAATAAATGATGATTTTCCTGATGAGTAGGTTCTTGCTGCCACTCTTGATCTAGTGTCGTGATATGCAGATTTTGTAAACTATGTGGTCAGTGACATCATTCCAGACAACCTTAACTTTCATCAAAAGAAGAAATTTCTACATGAGTTAAAAAGGAATTTTTGGGATAAAACTTTATCTATTTAGATGTTGTACTGATAATATTATTAGGAGATGCATACCAAAAATAGAGATGTTGAATATATTGGAAGCTTGTCATTCTTCCCCAGTTGGGGACACCATACAGGTGATTGTACCACAAGAAAGGTCTTGCAGAGTGGTTAATATTGTCGCTCAATCCATAAAGATGCTTA
>NC_061122.1:177204781-177409325 GCF_002878395.1 Capsicum annuum | reverse complement strand
GTCTTGCAGAGTGGTTAATATTGTCGCTCAATCCATAAAGATGCTTATGAATTTATGAGTTCATGTGATAAGTATCAGTAACAGGGGTCTTTCTCTAGGTACTATGAAATGCCAATGACTAAGATATTGGAAGTAGAGCTTTTTATGTACGGTGCATAGATTTTGTGTGGCTCTTTGTGAGTTCTTGTAGGATCAAATATATTTTGGTAGTTGTGTACTATGTGTCCAAGTGGGTGGAAGCTATAGCTCTAGCAGACAATGAAGGAAAGAGTGTGTTGGCATTTTTGAGAAAGAATACTTTCACTTATTTTGGTTTTCCTCACAAAATAATAAGTGATGGAGGTTCTTATTTTTGTAACAAAATGTTTTGAGGTGCTTTGGAAAAGTATGGAGTAAAGCAGCACAAGATAGCTACACCTTATCACCCACAAACTAGTGGGCAAGAGGAAGTGTCAAATAGAGAGATCAAGAGTATTCTTGCCAAGACTAATAATGCGAATAGAAGTGATTGGTAAAAAAAACTTGATGATACTTTGTAGGCATATAGAATGGATTTCAAGACATCCATTAGAATATCTCCTTACCAACTAGCCTTTGTTAAAGATTTTCACCTGCCAGTGGTGTTAGAACACAAGGCATTTTATGCACTCAAAAAGTTAAACTTGAGTTGGAAAGAAGCAGCTGATATGAGGCTAGAGCAACTAAATGAAATAGATAAGTTGATCTTTATAAGGAAAGAGTTGATCTTTATAAGGAAATGATAAAACATTACCATGATCAAAGAATTAAAAAGAAAGTCTTTCAAGTCGGTGATTAGGTGCTGCTCTTTAAGTCTTAATTTAAGCTTTTTCTTGGAAAGTTGAGGTCAAAGTAGTCGAGATCATTCAAAATAATCCAAGTCTTTCAATCGGGTGTGGTTGAACTTTAGAAAAAAGATGGAAGTGTATTTAAGGTTAATAGACAAATGATCAAGCATTACGTTGGTCCAATAGATGAGGTAAAAGTTGTGTCAATGATGTAGCTTGACAAAGTTTGAGTAATCAAGATAATTGAGTCTTGCCATGACGTTAAATCAGGCATTTCATAGGAGGCAACCCATTCTTTTAGTATGGTATCATAATATGAAAAACAACATAAAAATTAAAAAAATAAAAACACAAAATTAAGAGTCGAGCCACGATCGAAACTAAGGTGCTTGGTAGGAGCCAACCCACCTTTCTAATCATTTTTACTTATTTTTTACTATTTGCAGATAAGTGAAGTGTTATGGAGGGGTAATAGGTACAAATTCAGCTTAGAAGTGAGTTAAATCAGGTTTAGTAAGTTTTTGGACTCAAAGGAGCTTTACAGGTAAGTTTATGAAGTAAAATATTCAGCCTGATTTACGGCGTTATCATCATGATGCAAATCCTATATATTGTGTTAGGCACCGCAATGCAAAGCTTTCACTCCATAATGGATAGTGTGGCACGAACATCACTGAAATATCCTGGGTTTTAACCCTTGGAAATTTCCTGATCTTTAAGCTAATTGTCCTTGTAACGACTCATCAAATGAGTCGTATGGTGTGATTACAGGTTAGGTGACCCTACTCATAAAGTGTCCAGTGATGGTGGTTGAGTTTTTATTATGGTTACAATTTTATGGTACGGATTATTAGGTATAGAGAGGGGTCCTTAAGATGATCCTTCATTAAATTAGAAACGTAGTGACTTGACTTGGCTTTAAGTATGAGTGGCTCACTAAGAGCCATGAGGATAGGTTGCGAATGATTATGGGAAGTCGTATATTGTCCAATGTCAATCTATTTGGATTATGCCTTAGGTATGACTGGGCAATATGAGTCGTATGGTCTAGTGACAAGTGGGAGTCAGGGATTCGTATGGTGAAAAGTATATTAGTGTCCACTTCACTGTATTGGTTATGGCTTAATGGTACAAGTCTATGTTGTGTTCACGAGTCATGGGATCAACTTGTAACCACCTGCGGTATTTTTACAGTTTTAAGTTAGGGATATTCTAGACATTTTTCCTTTATAACTTCCTTTGAAACCATGACTTAAAACACCTTTTGGGGACTTCATTAACCTATTATTCCCAATCAAACACTCTTAAAAATCTCTCAAACTCTCTATTTAAATAAGAGGCTAGGGTTTCTTCAAGACAATTAATTAAGGTTTACAAGGGTGGTTTCTCTTCGTCTTCCTTGGCGTATAAGGAATGTTACTCCTTCCTCATTGTTATTTTACAAAGTAATGTGTTTTAATGTATGATTTTCATGATATTGTTATGGTTTTAAATAATGGTTAGAGGTTTTAGATGTTCATGGTTCAATAATGTTTCTCATGGTTTAATTTTGTTATCTTTTATGTTTTTAGTATGATTTTGACCTTGTAGGAAGCATGTTTATGGTAAATGGATTTCAGCGTATTATGGATTCCTAAAATTACTTGGTTATGGTTTTGAAACTTATGTTCCCTCAACTCGTTTGTTAAAATGCCAATCAGAATGATTTTGTCACATAGTTTAGCTATTCTTGAAAATTTTGCATTGCATGAAGGTAATGGAACTTAAATTGGTTTGGTTGGTTTTAAACGGTTAGGAAGTGCCTTTATGGCCATGGTCTTGGTTTAATTGGAAAATTTGGAGTCAACTTGGTTTAACGGTTTTGGTATGGCATAAAAGGATAGACTTGTAAACTCTAGTTTTGGTATGAGGATACCAATGATTAATGCCTAATAAAAAACTCCTTGGTAAATAGTTGGAATGTTCAAATGGTTTTAATATGGGCCTAAAGTGAGGTGTGTAACAAATCCATGGAAGGTGGAGGTCCTAAGGGGACTAATACTAGGAACTCATGTTTTTCGATATGACGTTTGCTCATTGTAATCGTATTCATGATGTCATACTTTATATTTTGGAAGACGTACTAGTCATCTCTGGTTTTTTTCTTTGGTTGTGCGGCTAAGATGCACTGGGGCCCTTTCATCAGGGGGTGCTAAACCTATATAACCTATGGGTGGGTTTAGGATGGCAAAGTTACACAGTTCAGATAAAGGTTTTAAATGCATGCTAAACTCGGTTCCCTATCCCGGTATGATATAAATATACATATATATATATGTGTATGTGTGTGTGAGATTCCATATGGGTAATTGGTTTGGTTTTGAATTACTAGCATTATTTAATCTTTTCCCTAGTACATGCTAGTGTTCACTTTGTTAACCGTCTTCGAGCATTGTATTCGTATGAGATGTAGGAACTGGCCATACTACCATTCCTCCTATTGAGTGATTTGGATTTTGGGGACAAATTTGATTCAGACTGAAGTGGTGAGCTTCCATATTACGAAAGGCTCCATTTCATACTATGGACTTCTTTTATTTTTATTTCCTTGGTTTGGTTTTGGCTATGGTCGGGGCCATGTACCGACCAAATATTATTGATTCTTATTAGAGGCTTTGTTGGACTACTATAGGCATGGGCGGTGTTGGTATTGATGTCAGCCTTGGTATTGGTATTAGCATTGGGGTTAGCACCAATTGGATAATTGGATAATTGGTTGAGATTGTTTGATTATGATTATCTATTAGGTTTTGAATCATGATTCGGGTGCTTAGGGAGAGGGAAAAATACCAAAATGCCTCCTTGAACCTTTAAGTAATATTGCAGGATTTCATAGCCTCGATGGTACGGAGGGTATTGCGGAGACTAGCTTCCGTGACATGGCATGTATCACAGAGACTAACCTCCGTAACACGCCATGTATTGTGGAGGGCCTGTCTTAGTGATACATCCAAATTGCAGAGGTATTCTGCCTCTGTGGTCCAAAAACACCCCAAACCGCTTCTAAAAATTTTGAAACTCTCCCGGATGACCTTTTTAACACCTCTACAAATATTTTAACTCATAAATCAATGTTTCAAACTTGGGAAAGCTATTAAAACTAAAATTTTTGAAATCTTGGGGTCTTAAAATCACCTAGTCACTTGTACTTAGTGTGAATTAAATGGATTTGGGACTTCTTAACATGGGATAAATAACTGAAAACTCATCTAGAATCTTACAGTGTATTAAATATACTTAATTGACAATTTTATTCTCCTACTACAGTGCCAAAAGTGATAAGCCCAAATTACACCTCTCTTATGAGAGCACAAGCGGTCGTCATCAAATATATAACCCAACAAAGGTTGGTGTTGAATCCCACAGGAAATAGAGTGCTAATTAAGTTATATACAAATTACATGACTTTAATCATAGGTTTCCTCAAAATAAAGGGTGTTTGATTCAAATGATTATTTGGTGATTTCAAGTCGGAAACAAGGAGAAAATTTGTATAATATTTGAACATAAAGAACTATTAAATTAGGGTTATGGTCACCTTGTAATGTCAATACCTTTTAGCTATGGGTTATATGAATTCATAAATAGATTACATCTACAAATAACGTATTTCAACATTCATTCCAAGTGTTTTTCAGCCTTTGAGTAAATATTTCACTTTAATTCTCTCAAATCTAAAGTCACACAGATAATCTCCAAGATATTATCAGGTTAAGGCATTAACTTGTAAATTAGAGATTGAAAACTCTAACCCCTTATCACTACTTTCTTTTCCAAACAACAACCTCTTTATTCAAGCAAGTTGTGTTTTATGGCGCAATTTCAAGTTTGCAGCCATTAGAATTCACTGTAAATAGAGAGAATAGAATATACAAACAGCTGTAATATAAATTTAAAAACCCAAAGTTTAGATTGTAGATTACAAGGTTCCCATAACCCTAGCTAAAGAAACTTAGCTACTTATAATTATAAATAACATCAAATAATTCAGACATTTCATACCAAAGTCAAATATTATTTTGAGATTACAAGATGAACCCTAATGGAAAATGTTTAGCCACCCTTCTCTACTTTAGAAAATACATAATAAATATTCAAAACTAAGCTTGGGGTGTTTATAATAGTCTTGGGAAATTATCCCCCAGCCCCAAGGCTTAATTTACATGAATATTTTTCCTTATGTAGCATTATGGATCAATCCTCAATACCTACCCAAGGGTTTGTTGTGCAATCCTCAATGCCAACCCAAGGGTTTGCAGCGCAATCCTCAATACCAACCCAAGGGTTTGTGGTGCAAACTAGTTCTCCATCACACTATTTTGCTTGTGTCTTGTGCTATCCATATTCCATGATCCCTCTATATCTTGATATGCTTCCTTTACTCCTAAAATGATACTTATCACGTAGGTTAGCTTATTTACGTCCAAAGTAGGATAAAAATATGTAAATCATGATACTTTGCTCTCAAAACTTAGCTCGTATATTGGTAAAACATGGTGTTTAGGCATATAAATACACCTAATATCATCTGCACCTAGCAATAAAGCAATCACCATGAATAAAACAACAATACACGCAAGAACACCATTAAGAATGACTTTAAACTTCCTTTACTTTATTAATCCATTAGAGTTCCCACAACCCTAGTTAAGAGGTTTAGCTGCTCATAATTGTAAGAACACACATAGAATTTATAATTCAAAGAATATGAATGATCTCACAAAGGATTAAGAGTGAAAACCAAAATCTCAAATTAATATCAAACCCTAAAAACCAAGAACAATAATTCCAAGATCAAAAGTGTATCTTAGAACTCAAACTAATATAATAAGTACGTAAAGTGCATAAAATGCATAAAAACTAATGAAACGTCTAATGGGTATTTATAGTTACATCAGAAACCCTAAAAGAACTATCCTGAACAAAGTAGTAAAATAATGTCAGCCCCAGTCTACGACCCCACTTATGGGCTATAGGTAGTACCTACGGGCCCTAGGTGGGCTAGTAGAAATTAGAGGAGTCTTAAGTTTTCAAAAGCCCTACCTACAAGGAGTACCTACGGGGTCTTAGGTATCACCTATGCCTTATTGGTTAACATTGATCCTTCAACCTATGAACCCAACTTATGGGATTGTAGGTACTACCTATGACCCTTAGGTAGGGCTCATAGGAAGCCTTCCTACTACACTTCATTATTTTTTGCTTTTCTCTACTCTAAACTCTATTTTCTTACAAAACCAACACACGAACACATAATATATAACAAAAAGACATAAGTTCTTGCATAATTTAGTTATTTTAAGAAATGGAAGTGACATAAAACCATGCCACATTAGTAGTATGAAGAAGGATGTGGTGGATTTTGTACCTTATTGCTTGTGTTTTCAGTAGGTGAAGGCTGAACTTTAGATATCGGGTAGGTTACTTCAGAGATTACCCATTCTTAAGTGAAAGTAGAAGCAGATCACTACAGACTTCATGACTACATTGCCTCATACTTCTCATGATTTTGAAAACATTTGGGTCATCGTGGATCAATTGAAAAATAGTTTTTATTCATGGATTACCTAAGTCTATAATATTAGACAGATGTTCGGTGTTTACTTCTACCTTTTGGAAAACTTTTTAGGAGGATTTGGGTACTCGATATGACATTAGCCCAACTTTGTACCCATAAATTGATAGTCAGTCAGAGTAGATTATTTAGGTATTAGAGGATATACTCCATGCATGTGTTATGGATTTTAAAAGACAGTGGGAGAAATATTTTACCTTGGTGGAGTTTGCTTATAATAGTAGCTACCATTCAAGTATTAAGATGGCCCCTGATGTTGGGTGTATTTATGCATTCTAGCATCACTATTCTAGCCTTTTTAGTCTTATTTTGAGGATGATTCAAAGATATAGTGGTTAATAATGAGATACATGCATTAAAACATGTGTTTATATGGTTCAAGGTGAATTCCAAGCAAGTTTGTACTTAAAAGAATCAATTGAAGTTCAATAGAGAAAACTAATCTTTCTAGCGTGAGCTAGTTGCTTATCTATCCTCTCTCGTGGGATTATATTATGTTTTATATGTTCCTTATGGTTTTAAATGTGTTATTATATATGGAACTAATTGTTATGAGTGTACATAGTGCACATGAGTCAAGGAAAGAGTTAAAAGTTGTGTTAAAGATCAAAGTGAAATTTGCCTATGCTTAGCTCATGTTTCTATTTTATCGTGTTGGATGTTGTGTTATTTTGGGCATTAAATTTTTGTTTTTAATGATATATTATTCTTGGTGAATGGATTATGATTATATGTGAAAGATACACAATCTTAAAATCAAATGGTAATAACTCAAAAAGGCTTGGAATAACTCAATGAAGGCACAATACGTAGATTAACACACTTTTGGACCCCTTGAATCTCTAGGGTGCGTGTGACTTGTAGGAGTGTCCAATTGAATTTATAAAACCACTAATTGATTAATAGGATGCCCAAAGTTTCAACCATATAGCGCATGGTGGTCCTAAAGGCAATTAGCCCGCTACGCAAGCTCATTTTGGTGCCCTCTTTTGCCTTAGAAAAATACTGAACAATAAATTCCAGAGAGGTAGAGCAATTTGGACACGACTCCTCACCTGGAGTGGGGCTCAACCCAGGGTGCCACCTCACCCACTCCTGGGCTCAATAACTGAAGGTTTTAAAATCCAACACGGATTGGGCTTACTCCTATACTATAAATACATATTATATCACATTTTTTACATACTTTTAGACATCTTGGAGCATTGGAGGCTACCAAAATTTCACTTTAGGGTTTTATTATCTTTAATTTAGTTTCTTTTAAATTTTGTATCATCATTCCAAGGGATTGGATGATGAATATATCCATTAAAGGCTAAAACTCCTTTTTCGGGGTTAAGGCCAAGATCATGACTACTTTCGTTTTGAATTAAGTTTGTTGATTTGCTTATTATTGTTGGTTGTTTGTATATTCTTGTTTTGACTATTTTAATGATTAGCTACTGTAATACCCCAAGAACTCTAACCAATAGAGACACCGTGAATCAAGATCATGAGAAATAAATTATAGTGCTTTGTTTGTTTTATGATCAAGGGTGATGTGTATTAAGGCCTCAAAGATGTTATAGCAATTAGGTGAATCAAAACATCCTTTACCGCTTGAATTCTTGAGAAGGATTTTGGTATATTCAACTTCAAATAAGCATATCTCTTGTTACACTAATAAATTTTAAGCTCATGACCCACCAACATATAGATAAATGAATTAGCTTTCCAACGGTACCAATTTTACCCAATTTCGGTATCGAAGGGAAAAGTTATGCCTATTTTACTCCAGCGTGTCAACCTTGAAACTGTGTGATGACATTTTGTGACGACTTGTCACAAGTCTGACGGCTTGTCACAAAATGTCGTCAACTTAAGTAGAAAGTCACAAAATCCAATATTTTATGATGACATTTTGTGACGACTTGTCACAAGTCTGACGGCTTGTCACAAAATGTCGTCACCTTAAGTAGAAAGTCACAAAATCCAATATTTTGTGATGACTACTTATCACAAAATGTCATCAACTTTAAGCAGAAAGTCATAAATTTCACCCTTTTGTGATGATATTTCATGACGACTTGTCACAAGTCTGACGACCTGTCATAAATGTCGTCAACTATTTTTTTTTTTAGCAATTAAAGGATGTTTTCATAAGGGTATTTTGTTATTTTCCCATCTTTTGGAGGCCCCTATATATATGAGAATCCCCATCCAAACCCTAATTTCTTTATATTCTCTTCCAATTCTCTTAACAAAATATATCTAGGGTTTCATTCAAGAACATTAATCTTCCAAAAATCATTCATAAATCTTCAAGATTTCTTTAAGAACCAAGTTTCTCATAGTGTGGGCTTTGAGAATCATTTATTACAAGTGCAGATAGAGTCTCAAGCACTAGAATTCATCCAATTTCAAAGATTAAGGTATGTGGGATTTTGAACAAGAGCGATCCTTTCTTTCTTGTGCCCAAAGATTTGATTTATATTATGGATTTATATGATTTTCCAAATGGGTTTATGCGCAAATTACTTCATCATGAGACTATGAGAATATAAATTGTTCAAGCTTTGTTATACATGATTATTTTTCTATTCCCAAGTTATGACTTGATATTTAATATTGTGAATTTCATATTTCTACCATGATTTGATATTTGAAGTGCTTTCAAGATATGTGTCAAGCTTTAAGCTTCCTTATGACAAATTGGATTATTGAGTATATTGATTCATGAGATTGAGTTGTTACAATTAGTCTTGATATTTCCTCAAAGTTATTGATGTTTTCATGATTTAATGAGTTGATACATTTGGATATTGAGAAAGATTGATTTAATTTGAGTCGAGTTAGGAATCCACAAATTGATTATGATTTGATAAATGAGAAAGAGATTTGATTCATTCTTCATGATAGACCCTTGTGATATTTAAGGTGGATTTCCTAACACATTCTGAGCTTGTGTCTGGGAGTAGTATTTAGCACCAAGCAGAAAATTTGGTATTTCCCTCAAAACTATGTGCCATCGTAGGATTGGTATTGATATTTATGGGCCAGAGATCGAGTATGAGATTGTGATCACTAAATTGAGGTTGTACTCCCCGGTAAGAGTACGACGCTCCTGCTAATGTGGGGTTCTCTCCTTTGGAGGGTAAAAAATTAGACTCCATGTAGCTCACATGGTTTATGTCTGTTATAAGAACCTCCCATGTCCATCAGAGTTGAGTTTCTTTAATTACTGAGTCACTCCGAGTCTTGATTTGAAGAGTTGAGTTGTTTATGATGATTTATAAGGTTCTTATCTTATAATTTATTTACTATGAGATCATGAAAAGTATGTTTCAATATAACTCAAGCCAAGTGAGCCATCATTGTACATATTCATATTTTCATGAAATTGATGATGATATTTACATTGTTGCATGCACCCCCACATACTCAGAACATTCCAAAGTCCTGACACGCATATTTTCCTATGTAATACATTTCCTCGTAATGTAGGTTTAGGTACTCAACTACTACCATGTTAGTGATATTCGAGTGCCTCACTACATTTTCTCAGTGGTGAGTCCTCATGGTTTGAGGACCGTGTCTATATTTTTGTGATATTATTTTGTTGTTATAGCTTTCAGTACTGTTGAGTTAGTTGGGGATTTGTCCCAAAGGCTCCTTGATTTTGATGTATAAAGGCTTTGTCAGACTAGAGGGATGGTATGTACAGATATTCAATATATATTTTGGTTGTACAGTTTAGTATTCTGTAGTATCGATACTCTTGAACCCGATATGATATATCTCTTTATTATGCATGACTATTGTTGAATTGAGTTCCTTAAGTTAGTGTTTGGCTTCGAGGTTTAGTTTGGGGATACGTGTAGCCCTAAGAACCATGTGACATCTCAGGATGGAAATTTTAGGGCATTACAAAGCTTGGTATAAGAGCCTAAGGTTTAAGGAGTCCTAGGTCTTAGGGAGTCTAACAAGCTGTGTTGCGTAGAGTCTCAATCATCGATGTGTAGCACGCCACATCTATGAGCAAGAGGCTACGAGAAGTTTTAGTAAAAGTCATTTCTTTATTTCAAAAGTTTATCATGCCTACAACTGTCTCTTTTTTTTCTGTAATTAACTCATTTTCTCTTATAACAAAAAATGCCTCCTTGTCGAGCTCGTAGAAACAATGAGCAACCTTAACCCGTTGATCCCTTGAATGAGCATGTGTCTCATGCAGAATTCTGCACAGCTTCTTAGGTGCTAGCGCAGGCAGTTATCGCTAATTCTTAAGCTAACGCCCAAGCTACTGTTTCTCCTCCACAAGAGAATAATTTTGCTATAGTTCGAGTTCATGACTTTATGCGGATGAATCCACTTTTATGGGTTGAAGGTTGGTAAAGACCCACAAATATACTTAGATGAAGTGGCAAAGATCACCCAGATTATGTACGTGACTGAGAAGGAGAGTGTTGAATTGGATGCCTATTGAATGAAAGATATTGCATATGATTGGGTGGAGATATGGAGAAAAATTAAAGGGAAGGATGCCGCTCCCATGACTTGGCAGTTATTCCAGGATACGTTTTTGGACAGATTCTTTCCTCTTGAGATGAGGGAAGCAAAGATAAAGGAATTCATGAATTTGAGAAAAGGCTCCATGACTGTTAAGGAGTATTGTCTTAGATTCAATCAGTTATCCAAATATGCTCCTAGTATTATGGCTAACTCCAGGACCATCATCAGCAAGTTCATGACCAGCGTGTTGAGTTACATTATGAAAAAGTGTAGATTTGTTATGCTTAATAGGGAGATAAACCTTTCTCGATTGATGATACATGCCCAACAGATTGAACCTAATAAGGTGAAAGAGAGGGAGAGAGTAAGAGGGATTAAAAGAGCTAGATCAGAGCAGCAGGGATTCAGTCAATCTAGATTCCATAGAGAGAACCGCCCTTAATTCTAGAGATGTCTATTTATGCCCACGCCTTCCTCAGTTAGTGTTTCCGTACCTAAAGTAGGCAGGAGTAGGGGAACAGGCCTATCCTATCCAGGTCTGAGGAAAGTATAAGTAATAGACCTCGTCCTCCTTTATGTGCCAAGTTTGGTAGAGATCATTTTGGTGAGTATTTTGTTGATCAAAGGGGTTTCTTTGGTTGTGGAAAGTTGGGCCACCGACTTAGTGATTGTTCATATGCTATATAGGGGAGTCGAGATGCTCGTCCCTAGAGTTAGACTACCAGTGCCCCCGCTCCCGTAGTCCACCCAGTTCTTCGTCAAGGCACCTCTTCTAGTACTGCTGGTGGTTCATGCTAGAATTACTTCTATGCTATACCACCTCGCCAGGAGCAGGAAGACTCTCCAGATGTTGTCACTGGTATGCTCCATGTCTTTAATTTCGATGTGTATGTATTTATGGACCCCGATTTGAATTTCTCTTATATGACACCTCTAGTTGTTGTAAATTTTAAGATGGACCCTAAACAGATTCCTGAGCCTATTATGGTTTCTACCCTAGTAGGAGAATCTATTATTTCTAAGTGATTGTATAATCAGTATCCTATCATTGTCCTTCATCGCGTCATATGTTCTGATTTGATTGAGCTAGATATGGTTGATTTTGACGTCATTCTGGGTATAGATTGGCTTCACTCATGCTATGCATCTATGGATTGTCGTACCCAAGTGATCAAGTTTTAGTTTCCTGACGAGCCCATTTTTGAGTGGTTTGGGAGTTCTGTGACTCCGAAGAGCCATTTCATATCCTACCTCAAAGCTAGGAAGTTGATTTCCAAGGGTTTTATCTATCACCTAGTTCGAGTTAAAGACCTCAAGTATGAGACTCCGACTATTTAGTTAGTTAGCATTGTTAATGAGTTTCTCAATATTTTCCTTGAAGATCTCCTAGGGGTCCCACCTGATAGAGTAATAGAATTCTAGATTAATCTCCTTCTCGGTACTCATCCTATTTCTATTCCTCTGTACCATATGGCTCCCACAGAACTTAAAGAGTTGAAGAAGCAAGTTAAAGATCTCTTAGACAAAGGCTTTATCAGACTCAGCGTTTCCCTATGGGGTGCACCTATTCTATTTATGCGTAAGAAAGATGGTACATTGCGTGTGTGCATTGACTACCGTCAACTCAACAAGGTAACTATCAAGAACAAGTACCCTCTTTCTAAAATCAATGGTTTATTTGATTAGCTACAGGGTGTAAGTTATTTCTCAAAGATAGACCTTAGATCCGGCTATCATCAGCTTAAAGTGAGAGAGTGTGATATTCCAAAGATAGCCTTCCAAACCCATTATGGTCACTTTGAGTTTCTTGTCATGTTCTTTGGGTTAACCAATTCTCTAACAGCCTTCATGGACCTCATGAATCAAGTGTTCAAGTAATATCTTGATATGTTTATCAGTGTATTCATAGACGATATTCTTGTTTATTCCTAAAGAGAGGATGATCATGCCGACCATTTTAGAATTGTCTTGTAAAATCTTAGAGATCATCAATTATTTGCTAAATATAGCAAGTGTGAATTTTGGCTAAGTTTAATTGTTTATCTGGGTCATATTGTTTTCACAGAAGGCATTAGAGTCGATCCCCAAAAGACAGAAGCTGTAAAAAAATTGGCCTAGACCTACCTCCCCATCTGACATTAGGAGTTTCTTGGGTCTAGCTGGTTACTACCATTATTTTGTTAAGGGATTCTCTTTCATTGTGTCTCCCATGACCCGATTGACCCAAAATAAAGTTAAGTTCCAGTGGACAGATGCCTGTGAGAAGAGTTTTCAGGAGTTGAAGAATCGACTCACTTCAGCCCCAGTGTTAGCTTTACCCAGTGGTACTAATGGTTTTGTGGTGTCTTGTGACTCTTCTAGAGTTGGTTTGGGTTTTGTGTTAATGCAGAGGGGTAAAGTTATAGGTTATGCCTCTAGACAGTTGAAGCCTCATGAGAAGAATTACCCAACCCATGATCTTGAATTAGGAGCTGTAGTTTTTGCGTTGAAAATCTGGAGACATTAGTTGTATGGTGTTCATGTTGATGAGTTTACTGATCACAAAAGCCTATAGTATGTGTTTACTCAGAAGGAGTTGAATATTAGGCAAAGAAGATGGTTAGAGTTGCTAAAAGACTACGATATGAGTGTGTTGTATCACTCGATCAAGGCCAATGTTGTGGCAGATGTTCTTAGCAGGTTGTCATGGGTAGTGTAGCTCATGTAGAGAATGATAAGAAAGAATTAGCTCGTGATGTGCATCGTTTGGCTAGGTTGGGTATTAGATTGCTTGATTCCGTTGAAGGGAGTATGTTAGTTCAGAGTAGTTCTGAGTCCTCTTTGGTCTCGGAGGTAAAGGAGAAGCAAGAAAGGGATCCTAGTTTGGTCAGACTGAAGGAGTCAGTTAAGGACCAAAAGATAGAGGTTTTCTCCCAAGGGGGAGATGGTATGTTGAGATTGCAGGGTGGATTGTATGTTTTCGATGTTGATGATCTAAGGTAGATAATTATGGCTGAAGCACATGGCGCGCGATATTCTATTCATCCTGGTGCTACTAAGATGTACCGTAATTTGTGAGAAATCTATTGGTGGAATGGTATGAAGAAAGACATAGCAGGATTTATGGCAAAGTATTCTACTTGTCAACTAGTTAAGGTAGAGAACTAAAGGCCCAGTGGTGTAATGCAATAGTTTAGCATTCCTACTTGGAAGTGGGAAGACGTGAATATGGATTTTGTAATTGGTTTGCCTCCTTCTCTTTATCATCATGATTCGATTTGGGTTGTTGTAAACCGATTGAATAAATCAACTCATTTCTGTCCAGTGCATTCATCTTATACAGCTGAGGATTATGCTAGATTGTATATTCGCGAATTAGTCAGATTGCATTGAGTTCCTTTGTCTATTATCTCAGGTAGGGGTACTCAGTTTACTTCCCAGTTTTGGAGAGCCTTTTAGAAGGGTCTTGGTACCTAGGTTTATTTGATTTCCGCTTTTTATCTGTAGACTGATGGTCAGGATGAGAGGACTATTCAGACTTTGGAGGATATGTTGAGGGCATATGCGCTTGATTTTAACGGTAGTTGGGATGAGCACTTGCCATTGATCGAATTTGCGTATAATAATAATATGTTAGTATTTAGATGGCCTCGTTTGAAGCTTTGTATGGGAAAAGATGTAGATTGCCTATAGGTTGGTTTAAAGCAGGAGAAGTAGCTGTGATTGGGCCTAATGCTGTGTTCGAGGCTATGAAAAAAGTTAAGTTAATTCGAGAAAGATTGAAGACTACTCAAAGTCTTCAGAAGTCATATGCGGATGTGAGAAGAAAGGATCTTGAGTTTAATGTTAATGATTTAGTCTACTTGAAGGTTTCACTCATGAAAGGGATGAAGAGATTCGGGAAGAAGGGAAAGCTTAGTCCCCATTATGTTGGTCCATACAGGATTCTAAGCCGTGTTAGGAAAGTAGCATATGAAGTAGAGTTACCCACGGAGTTGTCTAGCATTCATCCGTTATTCCATGTTTCTATGCTTAAGAGGTGTATCGGTGATTCTGTCATGGTTGATTGAAAGCTTAGATATTAAAGATAGCCTTTCATTCGAGGAGATTTCCGTTGAGATTTTGGATTTTCAGATCCTTAGGCTAAGGAACAAAAAAGTTTTTTTGGTAAAATCAATCTGTTGAGGGTGCTATTTGGGAAGCCGAAGCTGATATGTGAGCCAAGTACCCTCACCTCTTTTCTGTGAGTTTGGAGCGAGCAAAAGGTACCATTCTTTCTTAATTTCTCCCCCTTCTTATTAAAGATTCAGCTGTGTGTCTACTTCCATCATGAATTTGTGGATTTTGTATAGTATCCAAAGGTATAGAGTGAAGTAAGTCCTTTGAGTGAGTCGTTCCAGCTATACGTCCTCATTTTTTTTTAGTTCTTGGCCTATCTGGCAATATTTGGGGATGAATGTTTCCAGAGGGGATATTGTAATACCCCAAGAACTCTAACCAATAGTGCCACCATGACTCAAGCTCAAGAGAAATAAATTATAGTGCTTTGGTTGTTTTCAATCAAGAGTGATGTGTATTAAGGCCTCAAAGATGTCCAAGCGATTTGGTGAATTAAAACATCCCTTACCGATTGAATTCTTGAGAAGGATTTTGTGATACACAACTTCAAATGAGCATATCTCTTGTTACACTAAGAAATTTTGAGCTCATGACCCACTAACAGATAGATAATTGAATTAGCTTTCCAACGGTATCAATTTTACCCAAATCCAGTATCAGAGCAAAAAGTTATGCCTATTTTACTCCAGTGTGTCAGCCTGGAAACTATGTGAGGACATTTTGTGACGACTTGTCACAAGTCTGATGGCTTGTTACAAAATGTCATCACCTTAAGTAGAAAGTCATAAATTCCAACATTTTGGGATGACATTTTGTAACAACTTGTCACAAGTCTGACGGCTTATCACAAAATGCCGTCAACCTTAAGCAGAAAGTCATAAATTCCACCCCTTTGTGATGATATTTTGTGACGACTTATCACAAATGTCGTCAGCTATTTTTTTCATCAATTAAAGGATGTTTTTGCAAGGTTATTTTGGTCTTTTCCCATCTTTTGGAGGCCCCTATATATATGAGAATTCCCATCCAAACCCTAATTTCTTCATATTCTCTTCCAATTCTCTTAACAAAATATATCTAGGGTTTCATTCAAGAACATTAATCTTCCAAAAATCATCCATAAATCTTCAAGATTTCTTCAAGAACCAAGTTCCTCATAGTGTGGGCTTCGCGAATCATTTATTACAAGTGCAGATAGAGTCTCAAGCACTAGAATTCAACCAACTTCAAAGATTAAGGTATGTGGGGTTTTGAACAAGAGCAATCCTTTTTTTCTTGTGCCTAAAGCTTTGATTTCTATTATGGATTTATATGATTTTGCAAGTGGGTTTATACCCAAATTACTTCATCATGAGACTATGAGAATATAAATTGTTCAAGCTTTGTTATACATGATTATTTTTCTATTCCCAAGTTATTACTTGATATTTAATATTGTGAATTTCATATTTCTACCATGAGTTGATATTTCAAGTGCTTTCAAGATATGTGTCAAGATTTAAGCTTCCTTATGACAAATTCGATTATTAAGTATATTGATTCATGAGATTGAGTTATTACAATGAGTCTTGATATTTCCTCAAAGTTATTGATGTTGCCATGATTTAATGAATTGATAGATTTTGATATTGAGAAAGGTTGATTTGATTTGAGTTAAGTTAGGAATCAACAAATTGATTATGATTTGATAAATAAGAAAGAGATTTGATTTGGTCTTCATGATATACCCTTGTGATATTTGCGGTGGATTTTCTAATGCATTCTGAGCTTGTGTCTGGGAGTAGTATTTAGCACCAAGCGGGAAATATGGTATTTTCCCCAAAACTTCGTGCCACCATAGGATTGGTATTGATATTTTTGGGGCAGAGGTCGAGTATGAGATTGTGATCACTAAATTGAGGTTGTACTCCCTGGCAAGAGTACGACCCTCAAGCCAATGTGGGGTTCTCTCCTTAGGAGGGTAAAATATTGGACTCCATGTAGCTCATATGGTTTATTTCGGTTATAAGAACCTCCTACGTCCATAAGAGGTGAGTTTCTTTAATTATCGAGTCAGTCCGAGTCTTGAGTTGAAGAGTTTAGTTGTTTATGATGATTTATGAGATTTTTATCATATGATTTTCTTACTATAAGATCATGAAAAGCATGTTTCAATCTAACTCAAGCCAAGTGAGCCATCATTGTACATATGCATATTTTCATGACATTGATGATGATATTTACATTGTTGGATGCACCCCTACATACTCAGTACATTCCAAAGTGCTGACCCACATATTTTCCTATGGGCTACATTTTCTTGTAATGTACGTTCAGGTACTCAACCGCATCCACAGCCGTGTTAGCGATATTTGGGTGCCTTACTTTGTTTTCTCAGTAGTGAGTCCTCATAGTTCGAGGACCGTGTCTATATTTTTATGATATCATTTTGTTGTTATGGCTTCCAGTACTGCTGAGTCAGTTGGGGGTTTGTCCCAAAGGCTCCTTGATTTTGATGTATTGAGGCTTTGTCAGACTAGAGAGATGGTATGTATAGACATTCAATATATATTTTGTTTGTACAATTTAGTATTCTCCAGTATCTCTCTTGAACCCGATGTGATATATCTATTTAATATGCATGACTATTGTTGAATTGAGTTCTTTGAGGTAGTGTCTGGTTCCGAGGGTTAGATTAAGGCTACGTGTATCCTTATGCACCGTGTGACGTCTCGGGATGGAAATTTCATGGCGTTATATCTACTCTTAAAATACATCAATTGTCAACCTTGTAAACTCGAAAGAGGGAATAGGGAGATAGAATATGGGAATAAGCAAGGTAAAGTTCGTAGTCTTTTATTTAAGGATTTTGAATTAGCATCTAGGATAGGGATTTACTTAGCTGCCTTACTTAATTCATATGTAGGATGATATTTGTAAGGAACTTAAGTGAACTATTACATCCGCGATCAATGATGTAGTTGTAAGGTTCAACTTAGGTAAAGGATTAGAGGTTGGGAAACCATAATCATGCAATTAACCCTACGAATCAACTACCAAGATAAGTAATTTAATGAATGAAGTTCAATAACGTAGTATGATTAGTTGTAATCCTTAACCCTGGGCTTCTATCCATAGATTATCCTAAGTCATTAGTTTTTTTGCATTAGGTTAGTTTAGTTTTAATTTATAAATTTAAAACTCGATTTGCTACTCTCCTCAATTGGTTAAACTAGAATTGGATAGGCGGTGAACGCAAGACCCTGAGAGATCCATACTTGGGCTTCCTTGAAGCCACTATACTACTTGATAAGACCATGTACACTTGCGTGTGAGCTTAGATGTTGTCAAGTTTTTGGCGCCGTTGTCGGGTACTTGTAACTAAGCAACTAACTTATTTTTAGTTTTTCTATATTTAGTTGTAAATAGTTTTTTTTAGTTTCTTTTTATTTTATTTTATTTCTATTTTTCTCACACTCTTCTTGAGATGTTAGTTTTTGATAGATGATTTTTGAGGGATGATGATTCTTGTCATTTTTGTGGAGGACCCCACCATGAGGCTTTTTGTCCATATTTTGATCCAAGCATTTGGAGAGGCCCTATTTGTTTCCAACCTGTGGAGCAACCCATAAATTAGTGTGTGGTTTGTTACAGTCTATATCACTCTGCAAGTATGTGTGATTTTAATCCTGATTCAGTCATGTTTATGGGCAATGCTCAATAGACAATTAAGGAGGTAGATGCAAAGTTGACCTTCCAACTAGTTGTAGATGAAGTAGATGATAAATTGAGGAAGTCTGAGTAATCAGAAACTAAATTTGTCAAACAGGTTCAAGAGTTACCACTGCCACCATGGCTAAGCGAAGAAAAATATGAGAAGGATATTAGCCAATTTGTGGTACAACTTCCACCATGTCTATAGTGGCTAAGCAAAGAAAAATATGAAGAGGATATTAGCCAATTTGTGGAGCAAACACAAGAATTACAGCCACTAAATTTTCATCTTTATCTTGAGACTGAAATTGAGAAAGTTAATAAAAGTGAGTGTATAGTAGATTGTGTAAAGGCCATATTCGAAGAACTTTTTTACATTATGTTTAGATGATGTTTTGTCTGTGGAATCATTTAAAATAATGGAAGAGTGTAAACACGAGGAACAAGAATCCTATATTCTTGATTTTACACCGGTTAAGCAATATAAAAACACACCTTACTTCAAGGCCGAGTGTTTCACCATGCACATCCTATTACTCGGTTCCTTAATATTCATACCACCTCCTTATAATCAAGGCAAAAAGATAGATACGAAGTTGGGGGTGAGATTTATATCCTCATGGTGGAGGAAAAAGTATATTTGGGTCGTGCCGCGACACTAAATCAGGTGCTTCTTAGGAGGCAACCCAAGCTAAGGTATGTTTTATTTTTAGATTTTAGTGTTTATTTCACGTAGTTTTTTGTTTTTGTTGAGTCACAGGTTCATGGAAAGTCTGAGTACCATAAACTTGAGCAAAAGAGCATGGCAAAAACTGAGTGTGGGGTCCCATGGATCTCATTAATTCAAAAGATGCTACTTGCTAGGCCTAGAGGCCTCAGGAAGTATTTCTCTCTCTTAATTTAATAATTCACTTTAGGGACAAAGTAGATTTTTAAGTGTGGGGTGGGAAAATTTCCAAATTTTATCTCAATTTAAAATATTTTAGGTTTGGAATAAGTGAGATATTTGAGTTGGTGCTATTGTTTATTACATAATGCAAGTGGGTTTGTTTGTAAAGGCATGTGTATTGATGTGAATTATTACTTCTGAGACACTTAGGCTTATGTTTGTGACTCTTTTACATTTTGTCTTAAATTTGAATTCATGCTATTATTTGGTTGGGAGTCTATGATGATCCTATAAAGTTCAGCATATGCCATATGCATGTAAGGTTTTTGTATATTCCTAGTTGCATGTGATATATAGAACTTTCCCGGTGAGTGTTTAAAGCAAAATAAAGAGTGTGGATTTAGGAGATGATTTAGGCATTTCTTTGATAGCCTTATTTTGTACATTCTCTTTGTCCTACCCTTTGTGCATTAACCTAGTTAAACCCCATTGAGCCTTTAGCCTTTTCTTTGGTAACCTCATAAGTAGCCTAATCCTTCCTTTGATAGACCATAATTTGATCCAAAAAGCTCCTAAGTGCTTTAATAAAAAATGGAAATAGTAAGGAGTTTGAGAAATTAAAAAAGAAAAAGGTGAAATTGATGCCCCAAGGTTATAGTTATTGGTGTTTATAATTGATGTGTGGTGGATTGATATGATATAAATGATGTTAGAAATATTTTCATGGTAGAAAAGAATGAGAAAAATTGATTCTTGAAGGAATAAACTATGCGTCCACCAAGTGTTTGTAAAAATGCTTTAAAAAGATGGGGCAATAATAAAAGGTATGGGTATATGAGAAAGTGAAATTTGGTTGTTGGAGATTGGTTTTAAATGTATAATGTAGTGTATTAAAGCTCTTAGAGACGTTAGTCACTATTCCCAAATAGTTCTTTCCCATCCCTTAGCCTACATTACAACCCGAAAAAGACCTAATTGATCCTAAGCTTTACATTTGACTATTAGTGAAGAATTACACTAAGGGAAAGCCTATGGTTCATTGTGTGTAACTTGTGAATTCTTTATGAGAGTGAGCGTAATTTGATTCTTGTACCCATCATGTTCTAAATTGCCTAATTGTGAGTAATTATAGGTAACTCTCTAATTTTGAGGGCCACATATTTAATGAATGTGGGTGATTTGTATGATTTCCTTGATTTAATGATAAGCATGAGTTTTCCATTAGGTGAGTCAATTCTTGAGGCTAGGATGTTTTGGAGTAGTGTTCATGGGCTTTCAATTGTGTAAATAATATGCTTAGTGTAGCAACTTACATTCTATGTAGTCATTGTAGTTCTAGATTGAGTGTCTTGCATTTAGTTGAAGTGTAGAGTCTCCATACTTGATGATGATTGTAGTCAAGAGTTGTTCGAGGATGAACAAGGCTTTAAGTGTGGGGTGGTCTGTTGGGTGTATTTATGTATTCTAGCATTACTATTCTAGCCTTTTTAGTCTTGTTTTGAGGATGATTCTGAGATATAATGGGTAATAATGATATAAATGAGTTAAAACATGTGTTTATATGGTTCAAGGTTAATTCTAAGCAAGTTTGTACTTAAAAGAATCAATTGGAGTTTAATAGAGAAAACTAGTCATTCTAGCGTGAGCTAGTTGCTTGTCTAGACTCTCTTGTTGAGTTATATTATGTTCTATGTTCTCCTTATGGTTTTAAATGTGTTATCATATGTGTAACTAAGTGTTAGGATTGTACATAGTGTACATGAGTCAAGGGAAGAGTTGAAACTTGAGTTAAAGATCAAATAAAATTTGCCTATGCTTAGCTAGTGTTTCTATTTCATCATGTTGGATATTGTATCGTTTTGAACTTTAAATTGTTGTGCTTAATGATATAGGATTCTTGGTTAATGGATTATAATGATATATGAAGGATATACAAGCTTCAAATCAAGTGGGAACAACTTATAAAGGCTCGAAATGACTCAACGAAG
Source organism: Capsicum annuum (assembly GCF_002878395.1). Classification (NCBI taxonomy): domain Eukaryota; kingdom Viridiplantae; phylum Streptophyta; class Magnoliopsida; order Solanales; family Solanaceae; genus Capsicum; species Capsicum annuum. The sequence continues at coordinate 177,387,749 of NC_061122.1, read as the reverse complement.
GCACAATACGCACATTGATGCACTTTTGGACCCCTGGAATGTCTAGGGAGTGTGTCACTTGTAGAATTGGCCAATTGACTTGTGAAAACGTCAAATGGATTTATAAGAGGTCCAAAATTGCAACCATAGGGCGCGTGGTGGTCCTAAAGGTGATTAGCCCACGACGCAGGCTCATTTTTCCTTAGAAAAAATTTGAACAACAAATTCAAGAGAGGTAGGGCGATTTAGAGGTGAAGCCTCACTTGGAGCCGGGCTAAACCCATGGTTCCACCTCATCTACTCCCAAGCTCAATAACTAAAGATTTTCAACTCCATCACGGATTGGGTTTACTCCTACACTATAAATATGTGTTATATCATGTGTTTCAATTCTTTTGGACATCTTCAAGCATTATAGGCTACCAAAAATTATCTTTAGGCTTTTATTATTTTTAATTTAGTTTCTTTTATGGTTTGTATCATTATTCCAAGGGATTGGATGATGAATATGTCCATTAAAGGCTAAAAGTCCTTTTCCGGGGTTAAGGCTAAGATCATGACTACTTTCATTTTGAATTAAGTTTGTTGATTTACTTATCATTGTTGGTTTTTTGTTTATTCTTATTTTTAACTATTTTAAGGATTAGCTACCCTTAGCATACATTAATTGCCAACCTTATGAACTTGGAAGAGGGAATAAGGCGATAGAACATGGGAATAAGCAAGGTAAAGTTTGTAGTCTTTTATAAAATAAGGATTTTGAATTAGCATCTAGGACAGGAATGTACTTAGATGCCTTACTTGATTCATATGTAGGATGATATTTGTAAAGAACTTAAGTGAACTATTACATCCCCGCTCAATGATGTAGTTGTAAGGTTCAACTTAGGTAAAGGATTAGAGGTTGGGAAACCATAATCATGCATCTAACCCTATGAATCAACTACCAAGATAATCAATTTAATGAATGAAGTTTAATAACTTAGTATGATTAGTTGTAAGCCTTAACCCTGGGCTTCCATCTATAGATTGTCCGACGTTATTTTTTTGCTTTAGGTTAGTTTAGTTTTAGTTTACAACTTTAAACTCATTTTGCTACTCTTCTCAATTGGTTGAACTAGAATTGGATAGGCGGTGAATGCAAGTCCCTGAGAGATCGATACTTGGACTTACTTTAAGCCACTTTACTACTTCATAAGACTACGTACACTTGTGTGTGCAATTGGGTGCTGTCAACCACTTTCAAAGTATTGTATGGTACGTATTATTGATCCCCCTATTAGTTGGTTTGAGACTTTATAGGTTAGACACTATGGTAACGGCTTTCTTTGTGAGTATTTTGATAGATTTTAGGTGATTCAAGGTAAGCTTTGAGGCTCAGAGTAGGCAAAAGTATTATGCAGACAGTAAACTACATTTCTTCAATTATGGGATTGGTGATCGAGTCTTTCTTTGTGTGTCTCATTAAGGGTATGATGAGGTTTGTAAAGAGGGGGGGAGATTATCCCCTAGTATATTGGATCATTTTAGATTCTTCATATAGTTGGTAAGGTTTCTTATAAGTTGGTCTTACCTCCAGACTTCTTAACTATTCATCCAATTTTTCATGTGCTTATACTTTGATGTTTTATCCCATATGATTCTTATGTGCTTCAATGCGATTTGGTTTAGTTTATCTAGTAGTTGACATTTGCTAAGAAGTCAATGTCCTTTCTATCTAGGAATATGAGACGATTGTGTTCTAGAGATACTTTTGTGGTTAAGTTTCAATGGAGACACCATCTTGTTATGGAGGATACTTGGGAGGTTGAGTTATGCATGCATATTAGCTACCCTATGCTTTTTACTAATTTGGTTTTTTTCTAACCTTTTGTTTGAGGTTAAACTAGATTTTTAGTAGTGTAATCTTTAATGACCTGAATTTGTGGATTTTCTATTTCTATGTGTGTTTTAACCATTTTTCCTTCCTCATAGTTGTTGTATGCTTATTTTTATGTTCAAGGATGGTTGACACGGCTCTTAATGCATTTGGGAATGATTTTAGCTAGTTAGTGAATTTTAGAGGCTTAAGAAGCCATATAATTGACTTTGTTCAACATTTAAAGTGTCAGGTGGCAAAATGGACTACTCCAGCAGATCCAGAATATCGAATTTGGGTTATTAGTGGGGTTGGTTTGGTTTTAGACTTTTATATCTCATTTCAAACCTTTATTTGAAAAATAGTGAAATAGGGTCTCGAGGGCTAATTTATTCATAACTCCTCTTTTTTGAAAAATGTGACATCGCCACTGTATCCAAAATATTGAAAGAGCCTAGTAGCATATGTGGTCTACTTCTGTTGGGTTTTTAATAAATCTTGAGGGTCCATTTGGAGAACTCAAAACTATGCAAAATTAGCTAGTACACAACTGATATTTGGTGTATGAATCCTTAGTCATGAACGTAGTCCCCTAGCCTCAAAAGCGAAGAAGGAAATCACTCTTCATCATAATCGCACAAGGGGATATGGAGTTCTTCTCTGCGAATGCAAAAATATTGTCGAACCCTTAGCCATGAACGTGAAGCCCAATTTTATGGTTTATCAACTTTGACCCTCGCAATTGCGAGGGGTGTCCGCAATCATGAGGTACTATTCACTAATAATATAAATATTCTATTTTCACAATGTCACTCTATTTTTGAACATCCAAGATCCGATAAAGGATATTTTTGAGAGTTTCAACATTGAATTTTGTGCGGGTAACTTCTAAACTCATAATCCCACTATTTCTATTGACTATATCTTAAAAAATGCCTTTAAATCATGATTTTTGAATGGAAAATTTGGGTTTCATGGTTAAAGTTTTAAAATGATTGTTTTTCATTTTGGACCCCATTTTAAATCTATTTTTCATGTATTGTATCTTGTATTCTCCTATAACCTTAGAGAATGTGTTTAAAAAATAAAATCTAGGTTTTACCTCTTTTATTTTTAAACTCGTTTATTGAATTCATTTTGGACTTGGTCCGATATATGCAATATGGGTATTATTAGCTCTCCTTTAATATGTAGATGCTATATTTGAATATTGTAGTTGGTTTTGGGGTCATTCATGAGGGGAAGTCTTCGTGTTGAAACACTTTAGATTAGGATTTCTTTCTTTTGACCTAGGTTATTGCTTAACTTATTTCAGATTGAGTTGGGTTAAACAATAATTAAAGTATGCTATGAGTTGGAGAAAATAACTATAGGGTTTATTTTCTAAGATTATTTTTACTATTGTGGGCCTGTGTTTGGGCTTATATTCTGTTGTGGTTGGATTGTAATATATGATATTGTTTGTGCTACCCATATGGGAGCTTTATTAACATCATTGGCCTTATATGTGCATCTAAATGTCTTTATTCTAAATATGATGCCCGTCCAGGGGTTTATTTTGTTAATATAGGTCTTCTTTGAGCATTGGTTGCTTTGATCATGATAAAATACCTAAGTTAGGGGTTGATATGATAATAATGATGCCTTGCATGCATATTTATTTTGTCGGTGCCTAATTGGAGTTATAATCATGAGTTATGGGAATTTTGAGTTAACTTCTGCATCACTTGTATGTATTTTGTGTTTGATGGATTAGATATCATCATTTGATTTGATTGTGAGCATTACATCCTCATTTTATACATATACATTTATGAGAATTTGGTACTACTGGGAAATACTATTTTTGAAAGAAAATGAGATACTTTTATGAAAACCCTCTCTATGAACACGAGCTAGAGAGGAGAATTGAGATTGAGATATGAGATACAGTATGGGTTATAAACCCCTCATAGATACTACTTAGTAACTATGAGCTCAGTGGACATATATGAAAAGCCACGCCATGGCTTTCATCATTTATCCCTTCCACATTGTATTCTATTGTATTTACATTTATATCTTGCCTATTTTTCCTTAGTTCCCTTGAATTGTGATTGGTTTCTTTGTGTATTTCTCCTTTATATTTGTGTTGCTGTTGGTCATAACCCAATTTATAAGTCATGATGACACTACCTTATCCCGCTATTAGGTAATCCAAACTGTCGGCTGGAGCTAGATGCAATGGGCTAATTTGGTAGGAAAAAGCATAAAAGTTGTTTTCAAGTAAGGACTTACAATAATAATTCAAGTAACAATAATAGTCTGAAAGATAAATGAAAGATCAATAACCATCCCACGAACTAGTAATGTCAATATAAGAGCCACTAGAAAAAGGAAACATACATATTGTATTAGTCAATATACACCAGTCTCGAATAATGAAAGGCTAAGTAAAGTAGTAGAAGGAAAACAGGGCAACTCCAACTCCAAGATCTCACCTTGCCTCCAAAACTCCAAACATCATAATTGAAACGTCATTGGTGGCTACTAGTACTCGGATCTACACCAAAAAGGGTACAAAAGTGTAGATGAGTATCAAAACCATAGGTACTCAATAGGTAACATTGACCGACTGAGCTAATCATAGTATAAAAATCTACCCAGTATCTTCTTCTACTCAACAGACATAGCAGGTTGGGCAACCATCAGCTGAGAAAATGCCAATAGAGGAGGGATCTAAACCCCGAGAGTTGTAGATATAGGTTGCGGCCTCACCTAAGTACTATTATGATCCACAGGTTGTGCACCATTAGATGGTGCACTACCTATTGATCCTAAAAGCTAATCTAATTCATTCCTGAGCACTGAAGAAATAAACCTTGGTGGATCCTAGACTGGTCTTTAGCCCACTGTTAGCTAGGGTTGAAGGATTTCTATATCAGGAACAAGAATAGGATTTGTTAAAGGACCCCTATCTTGGTCGTTGGATGGGGCTGCATCCATAGGTTTTTCTCGACCTCTAGATTTTCCATGAATAACCACAGGATCCCTAGGATCGAACTCAAGATCCTCATTTCATATAGCAGTAGCAAGTTTCCTAGCCATCTGTAAAAGAGTGAAATCAAAGGAATATTTATAAACCAACTTATACATTTAGCACAAAATAAGTAAAACAAGTGAAGAAATATTAAAAAGGTCCTTGTAACACCCTAGATTTTGGTCCTTGAAAATTTCTAAAATTATATCCTCACTATACTGACTACGACTCACCCTATGAGTAGTAGGGTGTATTGACGGGTCATATGATCCCAGTTGAAAATATTTAGTGAGTGGTGCTTGAATTGATGTTGTGAGAATGAGTTGGGGACATGAGTTGTAAAGAACCATGATGAGTTGTTAGACTCAAATCATAGTCTAAACAGTGTGTGTGTGGTTAAGTTCTGCTATGAGTTTGAGTGGCTCACTACGAGTCATAAGGACTCGATATGAGTAGCTTGGTGCAAATTATAGGAGATTAGTATAAGACCCAAGTTGTTCTATCTTAGATACGACTTGAACCCTATAAGTCATCAGGTCACAATATGAGTCGTATAATATAAGTCGTAGGGATAATAGTATGGGTACCCCCTGACACTGTCTTGGTTATAACTAATGGTGATGAATTATAAGGTGTTGTTATGAGTCATCGTGTGACCTGTAGTAACTGGCGACACTTTTCCAGCTTTTAAGTTCAAAGGACTTTGGACCTTTCCCACTTTAGTCACTTAGATCCTACGTCCATAAATTATTTTTGGGTCATTCTTTTAATGCTTTAATACATTAAAGAACCTCTTTATTTTCTCTAAATCTCCTCAAGCATGATACTTAGGGTTTCCAAGAAGTAGGTCATCCAAGGGCTCAAGGGTCAAATTCTTTCTATGAAACTTAGTATTCCAAGCACTACTCATCCTTAATTGCTAATTTGTGAAGAGCACATGTTTTAAAGTGTTGTTCATATGGTATTGATGATTGTTTTGGAACATTGCTTGAGGGTTTTGAATGTTTGTTGTTGAATAATATTTTTCCATGGTTTACATATGATTGTTCATGCTTAAATTATGGTTTTGAATGCGTGGGGTGCATAGGTATGGTGAATAACAAGAGGATTGTGATTTCCCCAAACTTATGACTTTTGAAGTGGTTATGTCCTCAACCTTATATTGAATTACTCTTGAACTATTGCATAATGTATAAAGTCAGTGAAGCATAACGATTTTTAATTGAACCTTATGGGGTTGTGTAATTCCCCAAATAATGATAATTGGTTTGGCATGTGGTTGTTACCATGTAAATATAATTGGTATGACTATACCAACAATGCATGTCTTATTGTGTAATGTGGTTCAATTAATAGAAATGTGTGATAAATATTTTAATTAGGCTTTAAAAGGGGATATTGTAGCTGGTCATCAAAATAGAATCTCGAGGGACCAATACTACAAACCGCAGTTGTCAATGTGGGGGTCTATATTGCCTAGTGGTTTGAGCCACCCTTATTATTATTATCATATAATTGGGAGGTTCGAGTCTCCCATATTATATTACATGGTTGGTTTCTTGGATTACCTTAATGTGCCGGGAGGTTCGAGTCCCCCATGGTGCATATTTACATTCTATGGTTCATGCGGCTATACGTACTAGGGCTATTCTAACTGTGGGAGAGCTTGGTTTATATAGCTCATGGGTTCGTTCTTATGTTATGACGGTTGAGCTACACAAATCTAGGATAAAGTATTAAAATACACGATAAGACTTATTCCTTATCTCGACATGTGATGTATATGTATATGCATTTGATTATGTGCATTGGTTTTGAATGACTTTGAACTGTTGATCACAACACTGTGTCATCCTTATTCCTGAGTTACATGCTAGAGCTCAATCCACTAATCATCTTTGAATGGCGTATCCCCACACAATGTAGGCACTAGAGATACCTCTACCTTTTCTGCGTAGGGTTAGGTGGATCAGCTCAATTTATTGACTCATTTTGGTGAAGTGGTGAGCTTCTATTCTCTAGAAGGCTTAGTCATTTTATCGATTTCCATTCTTAGATTTGAGTTGATAGTTTTAATTATCATTAACATTATCATAGTTATTGTCAGTGTTAGGGACATATCCCGACCAGGATTGGTTTTTGTTCTTTTTGTATAGAGGTTTTACTAGATTAGTGTGGACTTAGCTAATATCAGCCAGCTGTGTTTGGTTGGTTGTTTGTTATCGGTTAAAGACATAACTTTTATTCTTTATAATTGTCTTATGCTATCTTGTAATATATTTAGAATTCATCCATTGTTGGGCAGTGTATGGTATTTGGTTAGGTTCAGGGGGTGTTCTGTAATCCACGGTGGATTGAAGATGCCCATCATGGCCAGGACCTGGTTTAGTTCATGAAAAAGTTGGTATCAGAGCCTAGGTTTGGAGTCTTTGGGTGTGTAGCTTGCCACACTTATAATGGATAGGCTAATGCATTTAGGAATATTTTCTTTTCTTGCTGTTCTATTTTGAGCTATAGAGTATAAGGTCTTGAAATCTCCTTTAATCCCTATATGTTTTCTTTTCAAATCATGTCTTCCAAAAGATCTGATGCCCATCGAAACTTTTTTGTCTCGTCTGAGGACAATGTGGATAGAGCTCATCCTTCTCAAGGAGTTTAGACCTGTTCTAGGGTCACTGTTTCTTATTACCATAGTAGAGTTTCACCAGTTCCCCTATCCTTCCTCTAACCCCTTAAGTTGATTTGTCTAATATTGTGTTTTGTTAGTCGATTCATTTACTTAGGCAGCTTCTCAGATTGAGTGTGTTGCTTCTGTTGCTCAATCATTTGAGGTCACTAGAGTTGGTGAATTTATGAGATTAAGTCCTCCTACATTCACAGGTTCTAAAGTTGAGGAAGATCCTTAAAATTTCATTAATGAGAAGGAAAATATTTTTTGTGTGATGCATGCTATGGATATGGATGATGTGGAGTTCTCTGCCTACCAGTTAAAGGATGTGCCATATCTGTGCTATGAGGAATAGGATCAGTCTTTCGGTAATGATACTGAGTCCGCTTTGCGGGATGACTTCTCTAGCACTTTTCTTGATCGCTTCTTTCCATAAAACTTGAGGGAGTGGAAAGCTGAGGAATTCATGAACTTAAAGCAAGGCAGGATAATGGTGAAGGAGTATGCCTTGAAGTTTCATCAGCTATCGCGATATACTCTAGAATTGGTGTCTAGTATAAGGGCTAGAATGAGGAAGTTTACTTCTAGATTGTCTTAGAGAGTAAGGTTTCCTTATTGAATGGGGACATAGATATCTCTAGACTTATAGTGTATATGCAATAAGTAGAAGATTAGAAGAAGAAGCAAGAAGAGATGAGTAAAAGACACAATAAGAAGTTTTGATATTCAGATCAGGGTGGAGGTCATAAACAGAGTGGTAGAGATGATGGAAAATGGTCTAAGAAGAAGTGGGGGCAATTCTGGTTCCTGCTCTATAGCTAGTTCTCCTTATCCAAAGTCGTCGAGTGATTGCTATTTTCATAATAGTATTGGTTATGGGGTGCATGGTGCCCAGCCATAGGCTAGTGAGGCTTAATGAGCTCCATCATATCCCTCTTGTAGAATTTGTGGTCAGGTGCACCATGGTGGTTGTGAAGAATGGAGGAACAAGTGCTTTAAATGTGGTCAGATTAGTCATATACAAGGGGATTGTCCTTCCATGGTTACTTTTGGGGAAAATAAGATCTCCGTTGCTACTTTCTCAGCTCCGGCACCAAAGGGTGCTACTTCTGCTTCTGGCTTAGGCACTAGTTGGAACCATTTGTATGCTCTTGCCACCCGCCAGGATTTTAAGGCATCCTCTGATGTTGTTATTGGTATGCTTAAATTCTCATGATGTATATTATCTACTTGATCTCAGGTCTAACCTCTCTTATGTGACCCCTTATATGGCTATTCATTTTGGTTTTGATCCTGAGTGTATTCTAAATCCTTTTTTTGTGTCCACCTCAGTGGGTGACTCTATTATGGCTAAAAGGATCTATAGAGTTTGTGTGATGTCTGTTAGTGGTAGGGAGACCTTGGTAGATATGATAAAGTTGGATATGATAGACTTTGATGTGATTTTAGGGATAGATTGGTTGCATTTGTCCTATACGTCACTTGATTATTGGACCCGAAGGGTCTATTTCCACTTTGCTAGTAAGCCAGTGATTGATAAGGAAGGTAGTTCCCTAGTTCCTAAAAGGATGTTTATTTCATATCTTAGAGATCGAAAACTGATTTCCAAGGGGTGCCTCTATCACTTAGTGTATGTTAAGAATTCTAGGTCCGAAGGACCATCTTTGAAATTTGTCCTTATTGTCTGTGAGTTTCCTGAGGTATTCCTTGATGATTTTCCTAGTGTTCCTCCCAATAGGGAGATTGATTTTGGGATTGATCTTCTTTTAGACACTCGTCCTATTTCTATCCCTCCCTAGTTAAAGGAACTTAAGAAGCAGTTGAAAGTCTTTTAGATAAGGGTTTTATTTTCCTTAGTATTTCTACTTAGGGTTCCCATTTCTCTTTGTATGTAAGATATATGAGTCCCTTCAGATGTGTACAGATTACCACCAGCTGAATAAGGTGACAGTGAAGAATATGTATTCGGTTTCTAGGATCAATGATCTCTTTGATCAACTAAAGGGTGCTAAGTACTTTTCCAAGATTAATCTTCGATCGGGTTACCATCAATTGAAGATTAGGGAAGTGGATATCTCTTATACCGCCTTTCAAACTTGGTATGACCATTTTAATTTTTTGGTGATGTCCTTTGGTTTAATTAATGCCCCAATAATATTTATGGACCTCATGAATCGAGTATTCTATCCGTTCTTGGATTTATTCATAATTGTGTTTACAGATGATATTTTGGTGTATTCAAAAAGCGAGGCAAATCATGTCGATCACCTCCGCCTTGTGTTGTAAACCTTAAAAGATCAATGGTTGTATGTGATAGTCTCTAAGTATGAGTTCTGGTTAAATGTTGTGACCTATTTGGGTCATATGGTTTCTAGTGAAGGGATCATGGTGGACCCATAAAAAGTTGTGGTGGTTAAGCAGTGGCCTACACCCACAACTCCAATCGATATTAGGGTATTTTCAGGTTTAGCTGGATATTATAGGACGTTTGTGGAATGTTTCTCTTCTATTGCTTCCTTATTGACTAAGTTGACTCAAAAGAAGGTAAAGTTCTTGTGGTCAGATGCCTGTAAAGGTAGTTTTGAGAAGTTAAAAGATAAGGTGACTTCGGCCCTGGTCTTAACTCTACCTAAGGGAACTAATGGTTTTTTTTTCTATTTTGATGTATCCCAGGTGGGACTGGTTACGTTTTGATACAGCATGAGAAGTTGGTTGCATAGGCTTTTAGGCAGTTAAGAGTTTATAAGAACAATTATCCGACTAATGATTTGGAATTGTTAGCGATGGTGTTTGCATTAAAGATCTATCAAAATTATTTATATGGAGTCCATGTAGATATTTATTCTGATCATAAGAGCCTGCAATACGTGTTCACTTAAAAGGAGAAAAATTTTAGGCAAAAAAGGTGGCTTGAGTTGCTAAAGGACTATGGCATGAGTCTCCACTATTACCCAAGTAAAGCTTATGTGGTTGTTGATTCTCTTAGCAGGTTGTCCATAAGGAGATTATATCATATGGAAAAGGAGAAAAGGGATTTGGTAAAGGACATTCACCATCGGGCTAATCTTGGAGTCCATCTCATGGATTTCGAGGATGGTGGTGTGATTGTTCAAGAGGTTGTGAAGTCTTCTCTTGGTAGAGACATGAAGGAGAACCATGTTTTGGATCCTATCTTGATGTAGATAAAGGATGAGGTGGATCACCAGAAATTGATGGCTTTCGAGATTTCTAGTGATGGTATCTAGATATACCAAGGTAGATTATGTGTTCTCATAATTAATAGGTTCTGAGGAAGAATTATGGCTGAGGCTCATGAGTCGTATTAATAGTTCATCCTAGTTTGACAAAAACATATCATGATCATAAAGAAATTTATTGGTGGAATAATATGAAGCGGGATGTGGCCAATTTTGTGGCTAAGTGCATGGTGTTTCAGTAAGCGAAGGTGGAGAACTTGAGGCCTAGTGGGTTTACTTAAGTGATTGAGCTACCAGTGTTGAAATAGGAAATAATTAATATGAATTTTGTTACCAGCCTTCTGCGGTCTCGCCAGCAGTTCAATTTGATTTGGGTCATCATGGATAGGATGACCAAGTCTGCACACTTCTTGCCAGTAAGGACTAATTTCTCTTCTGGGAATTATGCCAAGGTTTTCATTATGGACATGTGAAGTTGCATGGTGCTCCAATTTCTATCCATTCCAATCACGGTATCCAGTTCTCATCTCACTTTTGGCATTCCTTTCAGCAAGGTTTGGGGACCAAGGTAACCCTTAGTACTGGTTTCCACCAGCAGATAGATGTGCAAGCAGAAAGGATAATTCAGGCCTTGGAAAATATGCTTAGGGCTTGTGTATTTGATTTTGGTGGTATTTGGGATGATCACTTGCCTCTCATAAAGTTCACATTTAACAATAGTTATCACTCTAGCATTGGTATGACTCCATTTGAGATTTTTTATGGTAGTAGGTATATGTCTCCTATTGGGAGGTTTGATGTTGATAAAAATAGGTTATTTGGTCCTAATTTTGTTTACCAAGCCATGGAGAATGTGAAGGTGATTCAGGATAAGATTACGACCACCCAAAGTCACCAAAAGTCCTATGCAGATGTGAGATAAAGGTAGTTGGAGTTTAACTTTGGTGATTGGGTGTTCTTAAAGGTGTCTCCCATGAGGGCAGTGATACAGTTTGGGAAGAAAGGAAAGCTCAGTCCCCATTATGTCGATACGTATTTTGTTTTGATGAGGATTGATAAAATTGTATATGAATTGGAGTTTCCTTCTAGCTTAAGCTCCATTCATCCGAGCTTCCATGTTTCGATGTTAAGGAAGTGCGTGGGTGATCCTTCACTGGTTATTCCTTTGGAAGGTGTGGGCATTTTGAATTCCTTATTTTATGAGAAATTTTCAGTAGAGATCTTGGATCGGCAAGTTTGTTGGTTGCGGACAAAGGACTTGGCTTCGGTAAAGGTTCTTTGGAGAAACAAAAAGTTTGAGAAAGCCACTTGGGAAGCCGAAGTGGACATGAAGTCCAAGTACCCATTCCTTTTCCCTACTCTGAATAATCGTGAGCAAGGTATGTGTATTCCTTAGCTTCTTTATTTTCTGACTTTGTTACAGGAAATTGTGAATTCCTTAATATCTTTATTTTCTGTGTTTGTTAAAGGTAAGTGTAGGAATGTTTCTGTGTTACAACGTGTCACTGTATACATTGATCCATCATTCAAGGACGAATGACCCTAAGGCGGAGGGGGAGAATGTAACACCCCAGATTTTGGTTCATAAAAATTTCTGAAATTTTATCTTCACTATCCTAACTATGTCTCACCCTATGAGTCCTAGGGTGTCTTTACGGTTCATATGACCTTAGTATTAAGGTGTCTAGTGAGTGTTGTTAGAGTTGTTGTCCTGAGTACGACTTAGGGACATAATTCATAAAGAACCATGACGAGTCATTGGACTCAAATCATCATCTAAATAGTGTATGTGTGGCTAAGTTCTTCTCTGAGTATGAGTGGCTGACTACGAGTCGTGAGGACTAGGTATGAGTCATTTGGTGTAAATCTTAGAGAGATCGATGTAAGGCCCAAGTGGTTCTACCTTGGATACAAATTGGACCCTATGAGTCGTATGGTCATGATATGATTCGTATGATGCAAGTCATAGGGACAATAATATGGGTGCCCCCTGACATTGTCTTAGTTACGAATTGTAGTGATAAGTCTTAAGGTGTTGTTATGAGTCACTGTGTGACCCGTAGTCACTGGCGACACTGTTCCATCTTTTATGTTGAGGGCACTTTGGACCTTTCCCACTTTAGCCACTTAGACCCCACATCTATAAGACACTTTTGGGGTATTCTTTCCACCTTTAACATATTAAAGACTCTATTTATTCTCTCTAAATCTCCTTAAGCATAATACTTAGGATTTTAAAGAAGTAGGTCATCCAAGGGATCAAGGGTCAAATTCTTCCCATGAAACGTGGTATTCCAAGCATGTTACTCCTTTCTAATTGCTAATTTGGTAAGAGCACATGTTTTAAAGTGTTGTTCATATGGTATTAATGATGGTTTTGAAACATAGGTAGAGGGTTTTGAATCCTTGTTCTTGAACAATGTTTTCCCATGGTTTACATATGATTGTTCATGCTTAAATTATGGTTTTGAACATATGGGGTGCATGGGTATGGTGAATAACCAAGGGGTTTATGATTTACCCAAACTTGTGACTTTTGAAGTGGTTATGACCTTAACCCCGCATTGTGAAATTGATTTTGGGTATGAAAAGTATGCATATTGAACTACTCTTGAACTATTGTATAATGTGAAAAGTCAATGAAGCATAATGGTTTTGAATTGAATCATATGGGGTCATGTAATTCCCTAGGCTAAAGTAAAATTGAACTAAGAGGGTTGTGAATTTCCCCCAAATGATGATAATTTGTTTGGAATGTGGTTGTTACCTTTCAAGTATAGTTGGTATGACGATTCCAACTATGTATGCTTTATTGTATAATGTGGTTCAATTAATGAAAATATGTGATGAATGTTTTAATTGGGCTTTAAAACAGGATTGTGTAGCTGAGTCATGAAACTAGAGGCACCGAGGGACTAATACTGGAAAACACAATTGTCGATGTGGGGGTCTATATGATCGGGCGGTTCGATCCTCTTATTAGTATCATATGATTAGGAAGTTTGATTCACCTATACTATATTACATGATTGGGTGCTAGTGTCACCTAGATATGTTGGGAGGTTCGAGTCCTCATAGAGCATATATATATCCTCTAGTTTGTGCAGCTACACGAACTGGGGCCCTTCCATCTTGGGGAGAGCTTGGCCATACAACCCGTGAGTGCCTTGTTATGTTATCACGGTTGAGCTACACAAATCCAGGATAAAGTTTTAAAGTGCGTGATAAGCCTTTTTCCCTATAATGGTATGTGATATATATATATATATATATATATACATTTGATTATGTGCATTGGTTTTGAACTATTGATCACGACATATTATTATCCTTATTCCTGAGTTACATGCTAGTGCTCAGCCCACTAATCGTCTCCGGACACTGTATCTCCACGCGATGCTGGCACTAGATATACCTTTACTTTTTCTTCTCAGAGTTAGGTGGATCGTCTTGGTTCGTCAGTTTATTGTGGTGAAATAGTGAGCTTCTATTCTTCGAAAGTCTTAGGCCTTTCATCAGTTTTCATTCTTAGATTTGAGCCGATTGATTTCATTATCATTAACACTATCATTGTCATTGTCAGAGTCGAGAACATTTCCCGACTAGGACTGGTTTTGGTTCATTTTGCATTGAGGCTTTGTTGGACTATGGTGGATTGGGTGATGTCAGTTGGATGTGTTTTTTTGGTTTCCAGTTATTAGTTATAAACATAACATTTATTCTTGAAACTTTTCTTGTGCTATTTATTATATGTTCATAATTCGGCCATTGTTGGGCAGTGTATGGTGTTTGGTTAGGTTAGAGAGTGGTCTTCAATCCATGGTGGATTGGATTGGCCCACCACGGTCAGGCCTTAGTTCAGGTTGTAAAGTCCTATAGCCTCCCGAAGACAAGAAACGAACGTCGTCATTTCAATCCATGGGACTCTTCTTGACACTTTCTCTTGTACCAATAACACTGGTGAACCTAGTTACGAGTTATTATAGCACCTACCTTATCACGCTAGTAAGAAAGCCAAACCGCAGCACAGAGCTAGTAGTAATGGACTAATTTGGTCGAAAAAAGGCATAAAAGCCAAAAATTTACAAGTAAGGACTTACAATAATAATAATTCAAGTAACAATAATAGTCTGAAAGATAGATAAAACATCAATAATCATCCCACAACCTAGTAATATCGGTACAAGAGCGACAAACAAAAGAAAATGCATGCATTGTAATAGTCAATATACTTCGGCCTCTAATAATGAAAGATTAAGTAAAGTATTAGAAGGAGAAAAGGGCAACTCTGACTCCAAGATCTCACCCTACCTTCGAAACTCCAAACAACATGATCAAAACATCTGGGATGATCACTAGTACTTAAATCTACACCAAGAACGTACAGAAGTGTAGTGTGAGTGCCTAAACAATGAGTACTCAGTAGGCATTATCGACCGACTGAGCTAAATCATAATATAAGATCAATAAAGATGCAAGATAAATGCACTAAGCCAAGGAAAAATGGAAAATCTAGAATGATGCTCCAATACTGCACATAAATAACCAAAATAGATATAATATAAAAAAAAGCGTAAATATACTATGAAAAGTAAACCAACGTAGGCCCCCATAAGCTCGGAGGGTCCAATCAAGAAAGAAAGTAACTGAAGTTTCATAACCTTACCAAATCAAGCCATAATTGTGAATCCATCCATGACATAACATACCATAAATAGCCTCCCAATGTCATACTCAAATCATAACTCATATCATCATTATCATCATTATTTTTTGGATTTAAGCCGAAACTCATGTCATCAATTGCCGAACTTGAATCGAAGCTCAAATATCAATAAACATCGAATTTATTTCAAAACTAACACTAACTCTCAAGTACCATTATAGCATAGACATCAAGAATTTAGCCTCTTCAACTCTAAAGTATGAAATTTAAAGATATAACACGCCTAATAAGTCTAAAAGAAGGTAACAAGAGTCTTGGCCTGAAGTGGGTCGGAAGGGCCAATTTCTAATCCACGAATACGTTCTAAGGAAAATTCTACCCCGACTAGGCTAAGGTATCAAAATTCATTTCTAGATGTTAATTAAGACACAATTAGCCCTAAGATAGAAATTTTATCCTAAACATGAGTAACTAAGTCGATTATCTATAATTACAATTCCAAAATAGCTTTACACAATCCAAATAATGCTAATTATATGTATTATACCCCCAAGAACTAATTCTCATCCCCTATCTAGTAAAATATCATAAATATAACTAGTTCAATCTATGAGAAATGTAAACTTTGCCTACCTGGTAATTTCTCAAATTAATATACCCTAAACTCATAAATATTACGTCATACTAAAATATAACGGGATCAAAAGTTTTTTGAATGGGGTCCTTATCGGATAAATAAGGCATGAGATATTTTGAACGATATCTGAACAACAACTACCTATCCCAAATCAGCATAAGAGTGTACAATTACCGTAAATAAGCCCAATCTAAAGATAGGGTAAGCCTAATCTTCATGGACGTCAAAACTAAAATATCTCTCCGAGAAACGTCTAAATAATGCCCCACTAAAAACTGAGCTTGAATAACTTGGTGAAAATGATTGATTTTCTTTTAAAGATCTAATATAATATCAAAGTATATATTTTTTGAGAAGGTAAAGAGTGAAAAGTGCTAAAAATTATCAAGATCATATGCGATGAAAGTAAAAGTGATAATGGTTACTTAATATTAGTATTTGTAGATAATGGTTAGTAGTATATAATGGACAAGTGGTAGAGTTTACAGCCATGAACATTGTTTTCATCTTACTATATTTATTATGCACCCAATTCACTTACACGTGGAGATAAGGTGGCAACGCCGAAATTCTTTTTTATCACATTACGTATATATTCAGGTATTACATAGGTTTGTAATAAAATAAATATAATATTTTAAATATATTATAATTAATAGAAAATTATTTCTAATAAAACCTATATTATATAATAATAATAATATTTTAACATATGCAGATTCACTATCGCTACTGAATATATAAATAAGTTATAATACTGTTTATAAAATACTATATATATATTATAACCATAGAATTTTATACACATCAAAAATATTTTATTAGGGTAATAAATTATATTTCTACCAAATTCTAATATATATTAAATATTTCATAATATATTTTGTATAACTGAAATTCTCAAACGAATCGCCCAAAAATCGAACTACTAGCCCCATCAAGTCATAAACAACTTGGAGCAGTTATAGGAAAGCTCTAGA
The DNA here is from genome assembly GCF_002878395.1 of Capsicum annuum. Lineage (NCBI taxonomy): Eukaryota > Viridiplantae > Streptophyta > Magnoliopsida > Solanales > Solanaceae > Capsicum > Capsicum annuum. Next base: position 177,370,745 of record NC_061122.1, on the reverse strand, counting down.
CACCAAAAATACATGAAATGAGAAAAATGACCGTGAGGATCATTACAAATGCGTAGATAATAAATTAAACATGCTAAGAATTAATTAAACATACACTATAAATTAAAATTTTATCTCAAAATTAGTTAAATATATTGAAAATTAAATAATATGCTATAATGTAGTTTTAATATGTTGAAGATTATTTAAATATGTTGGAAATTAGTTTAAACATATTGATAATTAATATATCAACCTATAGACATGATTTCTAACGGAAGTGAATTTATCAAAGCATGCAGTGAAACAAGAAAAATTAAGGAAACAGTTAGCATGCAGTTCCCTGCCCCTATAAGCAGTCCCCTAATTTCTTTTATTACATAGTAGAATCATTTATATAGAATTATTACGTACCATTAGAGAATAGGAAATCATATTTAAAGCAAAAATAATTTCATAATAAGTCCGCCTTCAACTCCTTATCCTAGGCAACTCTTCAAGTCCCTAAATATTCACCTCATAATAAGAACCTATCAAATATAAATATGCACGCCAAACCAAAAGCAAAAGCCCAACTTAAGACTAAAAAGTCAAAAAGGTAGGGCTATAAGTCTAGTCTACCTAAAAAGATAAGATAAGAAAAAGTTAAAATTTACATTTAATGATTTACATTATCTTGTCGTAAGAATATCTTCCGCTTGTTGTCGTATCTGCTCCATTATTGGATCTTAAACACGTAAGAATATAAGAAATAAATAAAGCAAGATTTTAATATTACATGAAACTTAACACATAAGTATCTAGTGCATCGTTAGAAAGCTTATCGACGATGGGTAAATCTATCTATCTATGTCTCTCTCTTTCTTTCTCTCTCTCTCTCTCTCTCTATATATATATATATATATATATATCTATATCTATATCTCTATATATATATATATATATATATGAGGATTATAGGTATACCTATGTGGCAAATCTCTATGACGTCCATTCATATTTATTATTTTTCTCCTTTTTAATATTTTTTTATTTTATAATTGAATAATTAATTATATTCTATCCTACTTATTAAGTTTCATTAAATTCTTTAACAACCATAATAATTTATTGTCAATACTTTATTATATTAATTATTAATTATTGTATATAGAATTGAAAAGTTACTCCAATTGTGTCTATTCTATTTTTAATCTCTTTAGGTTACTCGTCTAGAAGTTTGAGTATATACAGAGTAATGTGCCCTTTTTTTTTCAAAGATTTTGTTGCTCTTTCTTTAATTATAAAATAATAATTTTTAATATTTTAAGTATTTTTTTCCTTTTTATATAATGTATTTATAAGGAGTAACTATTCATAACTCATACCTCTTAAATTTCTACTTTTAATAGAATCCCTAACTCCCATAATTTTCATGTCTATAACTCTCATGCATTAATTTGTAAATATGTAATATCTTATGATATTCCTCTATTTTATCTATATAAATTCATATTGTTTTATGAAGACTCCCATTCAAAGTTATTCTTTCTCTTTTCCTTCTCTTTGGTTTATAAATTATAACATGTAATAGGAAAGAGTATATGAAGATAAAATATTTTATTCACAAATATTTCTTCCATATTTATGTATTTGGTATTCTCTCTTATTTTTAGTATTTTTTTACGTATTTGTTGAATAGGAAGGAGTATATGAAGATAAAATATTTTATTCACTAATATTTCTTCCATATTTATGTATTTGGTATTCTTTCTTATTTTTAGTATTTTTACGTATTTATTGTCTTCCTCCAAGTAAATATGATTAAGAAAATCTTCATGAAAATCAATATTAAGGTAATTTTTTAGTAGTAGGATCGATATTTTGTTTTGCACATGTATAATATAGTTTAGATTTCTTTCCTCTTTTCTGTGTAATTATTTTTATTGATATATTTAGAACAGAAATATTATACATATCATATATATAGTGCAGCGTCATATTAACAATTGTCACATTGTTGTGTTTTATATTATTTTTATTAATTAATTAATTTTATTTATTCATAACTTCGGCTTAATTTGCTTCATTTTCATAACTTTTAAAAATATTCATTTGATGTGTAAAAGAATATCATAAATGAATGTAACCCTAAAGGCACAAAATAAAATTTATAATCAACATTTGCATAAAATATCAAGTTCTTCTACAAAAGATAGAGGAGATTGAGACTAAATATAATATTTTCTAACTTAACTCATAGATTATGGTTTCAGAATATAACCTTTTACTCCATTTTCCTCATCACTCATACATCTTAAACCATTTGTTCTACTATGTACATATAAAAAGTTGGTACTTAAAAAGGAGCAAATGATTTTAATTTTTATTAGTGAAAGAAAAATTATGTCTCAAATTAAGATAAATAGCTAAAGTGTCTTCATTGGAATATTAGTGTTTTATACTACTTTATTTACAAAACAGTAAAATATATTTATTTACTAAATTTTTTACAGCCATGAGAAGCGCGATTAGTTTCACTAGTTAATTATGGGAGAGATAGAAACTAACAACTCTTCGGCACCATAGTGTAATATGTAAGTATAGAAAGTAATGCTACATAAAAATGTAAGTAATAGTGTGGGTGAAAAAGTTTCTGTTCGTGTGGGTGAAAATTCTAATATTGAAAAATTTCAATCTGTTAAAAGAGGGAGAAGAATACTGCTTATATAGTAGGAGGGTGAGTGATCCATCAAAGAATTAAAAGAGGAAAAAGATCGTCAATAATACAAACTCTTCTTTGTAAAGAGAATAATTTGAATCAATCATATTAAAGATAGATCAAAGTTTACTATAATTAAAAAATCAACAAAGTTGTCTCAATTCAAATAACAGAATGAAAATCAGTCAACAAAGAGTTAAGGAAGAAAATTAATCAACAAAGTGAAGACAAGACCCTATTTCCTTAATTGATGAGTATTAACATATAAATCAAAATCAACTTTACCATAAACTAGTAGGTAATTAAGCTATCACACATTAATTAAGGAAAAGAATAAGCGAAAGTTTATGTCATGAAGATCTTACTTTAGCAATCATATGTTTCAGCCAAAATAAGTCCTAGATTGCCAAATTAATCAAAATTCAAAAAATGTCATAATTCAATTTCAAAAGAAATGGAACAACCAAATTCAAGATTAATAAAACTCTTACTTGATTTAAAGATAGTTGTAATCAACAGTACTCAGACATAATATGAAAATACAAAGAAATTCACAAAGCATAGAGAGTAAGATGAATAGGCAAATATAATTAAATTTAAAACACAAATTCACATCAATATCGAATTACAAAGAAATAAATCACAAATCAAGATAGAGATGAGGATAACGACCGAAAAACGGTTGAGGTCTTACGAGCTTCTTTTGAGTTAATGGAACAAAACTAAAATTGGGACTTCTGAGATTTGGTGGGACCAACAGAGAAGGTGCACATGGTTCATTAATTAGAGAGAGTATAATGAATAGGCAAATAATAATTAAATTTAAAAAATAAATTTACACCAATATCGAATTATAAAGAAATGGGAGATCAAATTAAGGGTGACACCAAAATTTTAAAATTGAATGTAGATAACTCAAGTCTTAATTATTGAGTGTGACTGAATATTTTTAGATTAAGGATTAAAGAAATAATTTTATATCTCCAAGTTTTGAGACTTACACTTTGGTCTATATATATAAAACCCTAAAACTAAATAAGGCATGAAAAAATTATACTTTTTTTCCTCCCTTTTCTCTCTCTTCACTTTTTTCATTCATTGTTGTTGTTGCTGCTGCTTTTCTTTTTTTCTCCATCTTCTTCTTCTTCGTCATCTTTTTCTTCATCTTTATCACCTTCTACTGCTATTTTTCATTACATAGTAGTTGTTGTTGTTTCCACTACTACTGCTATTGGGCCAAATATTTGGAGACAATTTTGCTAGTATATCAGTGGACATTACTTGTCGGTGATTTTGGTAAGTAAAATTATTAATTTTTAGTTTAATTTCTCATTTGGTATATTTGCTGCCTTTTCAATAATTTTCACAAACGTATCCAACAGTTGTTGTAAATGAATAATAGTTATTGGATAGTTTCCACTACTATTAAAGTATTTTCAATAGATAAGTCATCTATTATAATAAATGAGTCATCTGTTACAATAGATGAGTCATCTGTTGCAACAAATGACCTAGCTATTGTAGCAGATGACCTACTTATTAGATTCATATTACAACAACTCAATCAAAAAAATAAGTCATTTGTTGTAGCAGATGACTTACCTATTGGATAAAGCTGTTAACATGCACCTAATACATAGGTAATCTTCTACAATAGATTTGACTCATTTGTTACAGCAGATTATCTATCTGTTGGGCCAATGATATTACATATAATTCATTATTGTACATAGCTACTCAACTTTACTATTCTATTATTATTAATATTTTATTTTAAAAAATCTTTAGGTACCATTAATAGAGGATTAAATAATAATTGGCGTTGATTGTCATAGTGATATTACCATTTTAAAACAAATATCAAATTACATCAAATCAGGGACTAAGTTATTCTTGGCCTATCAAATAGCCAATTACAAGTTCAGTATCACCGGTCATAATGATGTTGTCATGGTCGATCTTTAGAGAAAAATTTATACATCTAATGTTTTTGAGTTGGACAAAATATAAAATATGTTGACCCAAGAAAATTGGAAAGAAAGAAAATGAAGAGTGATTAATTGACTAATTTTATATGATATGTTTCATATTAAATCATGATTCATAATAAACAAATTGATTTAATTATAATTACCTTTTAATTTTGTGACACCCCAAGTTCTTGAGCTTTAGACCCTCCAAGAGTTGAGTAATTAAAGTAGCCTAGTTTCTGAAATAATGTTAACACTGCCAATGGTAATAGCCCAGGTAATGAGTCGTGAGGTCACACAATGAGTTGTTAGAAAGACTTGTTGTCTTAACTATGAGGTCACTTGGGATTTCTGCTCTGCTCACGAGTCGACGTCACGAGTTGTGAAGTTAGACAATGAGTCATTGGGTGATACTCATTTTCATAATAATGGGGTACCAGGATTTTGATCTCCAGGTAATAAGTCTAGGTAATGACTAGTGGTAGGACCTCATGAGTCGTTACCTAACTCGTGATGCCTAAACTTTATTTTCCCTGCATGTTTTAATTGGAGTCATTTTGGTTTGTTCCTCTCTTTACACTTCACCCCATGACTTAAAAACACTCTAAAGGACACTTTAAAATTTGTTATCAATAATCCAAATACTACTTTCTCTTCTTCAACTCCCAAGGCAAGAACACTAGGATTTTATAAGGGATTCAACATCTAGGCTCCAAACATTGAATTTCTTGTATATTTTAGAATGTCTTTTATTCCTAAAATTGTATTTATGATGTTGGCATAAATTGGCTTAATATTCATGTGATTTCATTATTAGGTTTGAAATTGGGTTGAGGTATTTTTAGTGGTTTCTACTTGAATTATTTTTTTCGTGATTTAAATATTATATTCATGCTTTGATTAATGATTTTGGAGTTGAATGGCTGCATTATTATGGAGAATGGAATCTAAAAATATGGGTTTTCCCAAATTGATGGATTTTTGAATTGGTGATGGAATTAACCTCCACCCACCTTTATAACTTTGGTATTGAATATGGAACTTGCATAATTTAGCCTGCTTTTGGACTTTGAATTGCATTGGTAGATAAAAGGATAATGAAAATGTTTTTGGAATGCCTTGGTCCCAGTGGTTTGGATTTTTAAATGGAACATAGAATTCTAATGGTTTAATGGATTGGTTGGAATAATTATATAAGCTTGCAAGCATATTGTTATGATGATACCACATTGGTAAATGCCTTAATAAATGTCTCCTTGGTTTAATGATTGGGTTTATGCATAAACTGTTTTAATGTAGGCTTAACAGGAATTGTGTATCTCACTGTAAAGATAGAGGTCCCCAGAGGACCAATACTGAAAACCATATTTGCCGATGTGGGGCTCTATATAGTTTGGAATGGCTATAACTTTTGAGTCTTTAGCCTTTTCTTTGATTTCCTCAGTTCGTGTAGCTAACACATACTGGGGCCCTTTCAGCAAAGAGAGTGGAACCCATATAGCCTGTACGTGCTTTTAGGATGGAGCGAGCTACACAGTTCAGGTTAATGGTTTTAAACTCTCATGGTCATGACCTTTTACCCTATCTCGGCACCCTATATATGTATATATAAATGTATGCATTTGGTTTTGATTGATTTTGGACATGGCATTATTTTATCACTTTTCCTGAGTTACATACTAGTATTTATCCCACTGACTGTCCATGGACGCTGCATAATTTCATGATGTAGGGTCCAAGGTTGGCACGACCCAAATTGAGGCCTTGTCGTGATAGGCATCCCAATTCCAACCAAAATTGGGGACCACCCCCGATAGCCAACCCTACCTCTAAACACATACCATGAGTCAGATGAATTTTGAACATATAAAAAGATAGCGTATTTTTAGAAATACTATCTTTGGAATAGGTCTATCTCCTAAACCAACACAACCAAGTCAATCCGTCCAATAACTTACCAAACCAAGATAATAACCCAATATGTTTATATATATAATCCAAAACAAAATGGAAAAATCATAAATCAAATATAGTCCACCTATGTCAGCCCCAATACCAATGCCAATGTCAAAGATGACACCACTGCCGACACTGCCCATATCAATCCATAGTAGTCCCAAAAAGCATCTGACCAAAATTAAAATAATATTCGGTCGGGACATGCCCCTAACCATAGCCAAAATGATAGTCAATAAAATGATCAAAGTATGTAAAGACATCTATGACATGAAATTTAGCCTTTTGAAATATGAAAGCTTACCACTTCAATCTAACATAAGTTGATCATGAGTTTGATCACTGAGCAAAAGGAATAAAATGGTTGGTTCCTGCATCACATGGGGATATAGCGCTCGAATATGATTAGTGGGTGAATGCTAGCATGCACTTAGGATAAGCATAAAATAATGACGACCTATAAAAATAAGTAAACAACCATATGCATACACAACTATACATATACATATATATCTGTGCTGGGAGAGGGAACCAAGTTTAGCATGCCTTAAAATCATTAACTTGGGTATGTTTACCTTAACTATCTTAGAACCATTCATGGGATATATGGGTCCAGTATTACTCTATGAATGAGCCCCAGTGCGTGTAGCCGCACAAACCGGAGATACCATAAGAGTAGGGGATTCCCGTGTACCCTTCGCTCTTCATGATACATATATACAAGTGTAACTTAGAGGATTCCCGTGTACCCTATAAGTATTATATATGTGGTATCCATGACCAATCCTCATGTCGGCAAACATGAGTTTTTAGTGTCCATCCATTGTACTGACACCATCACGGTTAGCATACCCTGCCATTATTGCCCAACTAAAACCATTAGCACACAACCAAATCATCAATTATATTTATTATTAACAAAGGCTATAAGTAGTGGTATCTTCATATCGTCCATAGCTTACAAGTAATGTCCTTAGCCATCATCTTTAATGAAGGGATTCCTATATACCCATAGATTATATTATTAAGTTGCTTAAAGGATTCCCCTATACCCTACAAGATGATCATTATTAAGTTTGCTTAGGGGATTCCCATGTACCCCTAAGTGTATTCAATTAATCCATAACCATGAACATCAATACCTTACCATTTAACCATTATAGACTATCCAAACTAGTTAGGTTCTATTACCACTTTACACCATACAAAGTTTTCAACGAAAGTTTAACAGTATAGTAAAAACATTCTCATAGGTATTTTATCAAACATGTTAAGGGTATATATTTTTCAAAACCAAAACCAAGTACTAATTAACCATTCCCATTCAACCATACGTTCAAACCACCATTAAAACATGAAAACCATAATTAAAATATAGGAAATCTATAACCAAATCATTTGTAACCAAACCCCCCAACATATATTCAAAACCCAAAACCATACCACAATTATGCCATGAAAACCATATACTAAACATGCATTGAGTTGAAACTAACAATGATAGATGAGTAATATGCCTAAGATTACGAAGATGACGGAGAGAAATCACCCTTGTAAGCCCCAAATTGACCTTATTAAAGAAACCCTAGCCTTTCTTGATCCAAGAGACTTAAGATAATTTGAGAAAGTTTTAAAGTGTTTAAGATTAGAATAGTAGGGTAAATGATGTCTTAAGAGTGTTATAAGTCGTGGGTCCTTAAAGAGGTCAAGAGAAAAAATATCCAGATTACCCCCAACTTAAACTGTATAAAACTCCCGTAGGAAGGTACGACCACCTTCCTAAATCGTACCCTAGGGTATGAGTCGTACCCTTATCTCATACCCTAATCCTCTCCATGGACCCCAAATCTATCCAATATATAACCACCAAGGCAATCCGTACCCAACCATATGACCAGTACCCTTAATCCATACCTTAGGCAGAATACACTCCTCTAGATTAAACATATGTCAACATGTAATTGTCATCATACCACTAGTACCCTAACATATGACTAGTATGATCCATTTATACCTTGGATATAAACTAACCAACCTACATTGGTTAATATATAACCAAGGTCTACCAATCGTACCCTATCATACAACTAGTACCCCCTAGTCATATGATGTCCAGAAGCAAAAAACTCAAAAAAATTCTATGGATCAAAACCCAGGGTATTTCAAAGGGTTTATCTGTTACTCTTGTGCAATGTTAGGTAGTGTGGTACGTTGGTTAAGTTTTTTTGTAGTGGTGAGCCTCCATATTTTATAAAGCCCTAGCATTTCATTTGATTTCTTCCAGATTTTGGGAATTGTAACTTTTCTTTATCATGGTCGGGTGCATGTCGTGAACTAGTTGGGTATTCTAGTTTTTAGAGGCTTTTGTGGATAAGTATGGGCTGGTAGTTCATTTTGACTCTTAGTTCTTTTTTGGTTTATCTAATTTTCTTATCATTATGTTTGGTTATCTTCTATTGTATTCCTTTATTATATTCTAGATGTTAGGATAAGGGGATGGTCTCTGGCCCATAGTGGGATTAAGATACCCTTCACAACCATGCCCTAGTTTGGGTCATGATAAGCTTGGTATCTGAGCATGATTTAGGGTATTTTGGTTTTCATAAGGTCGTGTTGAGAAGAGTCCTTTTTATGGGTGTGTAGCATGCCACACTTATAAGGGTGAGGCTACAAGGAATTTTGGAATATTTCCCTTTCTTGTGTTCTATTTTGGGCTATAGAGTCTAGTTATCTTGAAACTTCTCTAACTCCTAGATTACTTACATTTTAGATCATGCCTCCATAAAGATCTATCAGTTATAGAAACTCTGTTGGATCCTCTATCCTACCTGAGGAAAATATAGAGGGAACTTGCCTGCTTGTGGAGTACAGACTAGTCTGGGGTCACTTTTTCTAACTTTACCTCCTTACATAGGGTTCCACCCGTCCCTACTAGTCCTCTTTGGGCTTCCCGAGATAATGATACTTATAACCAGATGCCCCTAGGAGATATTTCTAATGCAAAATTCTAACAGTTTATTTATATACTTGCTCAACTGGTGGTATCTCATTCTTATCAACCTGATTATATTGGTTCTATTGTTAGGTCATTCGAGGTTACCCGAGTTAGTTAGTTTATGAGGTTGAATCCCCTAACCTATACAGGATCTAAGGTTGGGGAGAATCTTCATGGGTTTATTAATAAGATGGAGAAGATTTTTAAGGTGATGTATGATAATGGTTCTGAAGGTGTATAGTTTGTCGTGTATCAGTTGAAAGATATGGCTTATTCATGGTAAGAAGAGTGGGAAAAAATGAGGGGTGATGAGGCTGAGTTAATGGCATGGGATAAGTTTTTAGGTATTTTTCTTGATTACTTCTTTCTTTAAGAGTTGAGGAAAGCTAAGGCTAAAGAGTTTGTAAACTTAAAGCAGGGCAAGATGAGTGTTAAAGGGTACTTCCTAAATTTTCAGCAGTTGGCCCGTTATGCTCCAGAGTTGGTGTCTAATATGAGGTCCAGAATAAGAAAGTTTGTTTCTGGTTTGTCTCATGATTTGTTATTAAAGTATAAGTATATTATGTGGTTTATATAACAACAAATAGAGGATAAGGAAAAAATAACCCGAGATAGGAGAAAGGTAGAACAAAAAGTTTAGATATTCAGAGTAGGGTACAGGTTAGCAGAACAATATGAGAGATGGTAGGTAGTGGACTAAGAAGAAGAATTAGGGAAATTCTTATTTAATAGTTAGTGCTTTTTGTCCTAAGCCTTTGGGTGACAGTCATTTCAAGGATAGTAGTGGTCTTAAGGCATAGGATGCCTAGTCTCAGGTTAGTGGATCTTAGTTAGACCCACCCTATCCTCTCTACTATTTTTTTGGGATGCATCACCATATATATTATAAGAAGAGGAGAAATTGGTGCTATAATTATTCTCATCTTGGTCATATGCACCAGATTGTCCTTTATCCAGAGTTTCCACTAGAGTTAATAAGGTTTCGATCGCCACTTCTTTGGCTCCTGCACTTAAGGGCACCACTTCTGGTACTGTCACTGTCCAAAATCATCTCTATCCACTTGCTCCTTATATTGTCATTATATGTTACATCTCTTTTCCCATGATATTTGTTGTTTGTTTGATCCAGGTTCTACCCTATACTATGTGACCTCTTATGTGGCTATGAACCTTGGTTTTGGTCTTGAAAATATTTTTGACTCTTTCTTTGTGTCTACTCTAGTGGGTAATTCCATTATTTTTAGAAAAATCTAGAGGGGTTGTGTGGTGTCCATGTTTTATAGATAGACATTGACGGATTTTATAAAACTTGATATGGTGGATTTCGATGTAATCTTTAGGATAGATTATCTTCATTCGTGCAATGCTACTGTCGATTATAGGACCAAAAGGGTCAGTGTCCATTTTCCTAATCAATCGCTGATTAAATGGGAGGGGAGTTTCTTAGTGCCCAAAGGGATGTTTATTCCCTATCTTAGAGCGCATAAATTAATTTTCAAAGGTTATTTATTCCATCTAGTTCTTGTTAAGGATTCTATTTTGTAGGGTCCCTCTTTGCAATCTATCATTATGGTTAATAAGTTTCCTACAGTTTTTCTCAATGATATTCTTAGAATTCCTCTTGATAGGGAGATAGATTTTGAGATTGATCTTCTACCGGATACCCGTCCTATTTCCATTCCTCCTTATAGGATGGATCCAACTGAGCTAAAGGAACTAAAGGTGTGGTTAAAGGATCTTTTTATAAGGTTTTCATTCATCCCAGTGTTTCCCCATGGAAAATTCTTGTATTGTTCATGCTCAAGAAAGATAAGTCTCTCCGATTGTGCATCTTCAGCTGAATAAGGTTACAGTGATGAATACGTATCCTTTCCCTAAGATTGATGGTCTTCTCGGCTAGCTTCAGGATGCTAGGTATTTCTCTATGATTAATCTTTTTTCGGGATATCATCTGCTAAAAATTAAGGAGTTGATATTCACAAGATTGTTTTTCGAACCCGATACGACCATTAAAAGTTTCTGGTTATGTCATTTGGATTGAGTAATACTCCAACTAATTTCATGGATCTTATAAATTGGGTGTTTAGGCATTGTATGGATTTGTTTTTTATAATCTTCATTGATGACATCTTGGTAAACTCAATGAGTATGGTGGATCATGCTAGTCACCTCTAAATTATGTTACAGACTCTTAAGATCCAGAAATTGGATGTGAAATTTTCTACGTGTGAGTTTTGTATAAGTGTTATGACCTTTCTCGGTGATCTTGGGCATATTTATATGTTCAATCACCAATATTCACCCAGATTTAAACTTGTTCTGAGACCTGTAATGTGCTATTCTTAGTGTAATTGAGCTTTAAGTGTGTTCTTTATCTAATGGACATGATTTGTGTTTGCAGGACTAAATTGTGACGAAATTAGAAGTGATTGGACACATTAATGAAATGTAATGGTAAAGGGAGAAAACAAAGGCATTGGAACATTGTTTAGAAAGGTAAGGTGAATGTTTGAACTTCCAATTTTAGCAATCACCGCTTTGGGTTGACTGCCCAAATGGCATTTATCAAATTTAGTGTGGTACCGCGATACCACATGTTGCGGTGAGAAGCCAGTTCTACTTTTTCAAAATCCAGAATGGTACCGTGATACCACCGCGTCGTAGTGAAATTTTAGTTGCCAGTTTTTTAAGTTTACAGCTCAATGCGTCGTGGTGGAAGATGAAATCACATTTATGAAAACCAGTTGCTCACCGCGATTGCACTGTGTCGCGGTAAGAAGCCATATCACAATTGTCATGAAATAGTAATCTTCTGCGATGACACAAATTCTCGAGGTGTATGGCATTGGAGAGAACAGCGCATCGCGCTGCATGACAAAATTGGGATTATTTTGTCCTAGCTATAAAAGGAATAATTCAATTCAATTAAACACACTTTGAAATGCATAGCAGCGGTAGAAAACCACAGAATTCTCTCTCTTAGGGTTCTTAAAATTTCTTTTGAACTTCTTTACTTTAAGATTAATTCTTGGTATGATTAATTACTTATTTTTGATGTTGAATTCAAAAATGAGTGGCTAAACACCCTTGTTGGGGGCTGAGGCCAAGAAAATGATTACTCTTCGATATTCTTTATTGTAATTTCTTTTTGGATTATTATCTTGGTTGTTCTTAATTTCTTGAGCTTACTATTTTGATGAGTGGCCACCATTAGAATAAATCAATATTTCTATGTGAATCTGGGAGGAGAATTATAGGATAGAATGAAGAAATTAAGGAGCAGAGTTTTTATCCTTTTATGAAATAAGGGGTTTGAATTAGCATCTAGGGTATGGATATACCTAGAAGCCTAGTTTGGTTCAATTACAAGAAGATAGTTGTATGAATCTAGAAGAATTGTTGCATCTGTATGGGAGCTATACTGCAATATTCAGATAGATAGAGATTTGAGGTCGGGAAACCAATATCGTACCATAAACCTTGTGAATCAATAAACCGATAACCAACTAGAATGCGATAAGAAGATAGAATTGTATGATTGATAATGTGCCTCAATCATAGAATTATCATCATTACTGTTTACAACTATTGCTTACTTTGCCATTGTCACAATTTGTTCTTTCTTATTAAGTAATTTATAATTTTTATTCACAATTTAATAATCATCTTGATACGTTACAACACTTAATAACTCTTTGTCCAAAACTAAAGGTTGATTAAATTTCTAGTTGCTTAGTCCTCGTGGGATCGATATCTGACTTTCTAAGTCACTATTTACTTGTATGATCACATGCACTTGTGTATGCGATTAAGCCGCACCAAGTTTTTTGCATCGTTGTCGGGGACTAGTATAATTAGTACTTTGCTAAATTTTTAGTTTTTGATTATAAGTGTAAGTGTTAACGACTTCATCTTAGCGGCTGAATTTTTCAGGTTTAGTTGACTACAGGACTAGTCAGAGATAAAGAGTTGGTAGAGCCTTTTGTAAAACCAGAACAGATATTTCAACAAAGGTTAAGAGCTCAATATCCCATTCAACAGGTTCAAATGGCTGAAAGAGTTGATCCAAATGATCCTGTCAATCCAAATACCGTACATATCCCAGCTCCAGTTACTAATTGATGTAGCAGCATGGAAGATGATAATGAGAGAACATGATAAAGTGGATGTTTTTGATGTATACAAAGTGCTGAAATTATTGGTTATATATGAAGAATTGTCTTCCATATCAGTTATTGACCTTGCATCTGAGTTACATATTTTGTTGTATGATGATTCACTAGAGAGAGCTTTGATGGGTCATGATATTTATGGAGATGTAGAGGCGTTGGAATTATTCCTAGTCATGAATTCGGTAGTGATTGAAATGAGAAAGTTGCCTTTTGAGCAATTGAACAGGACAATTGGCCCATCGCCCAAAACTTCAATTGATGATGCTCCAAAATTAGAACTTAAGGTTCTTCCTCCTCACTTGGAATATATTTACCTTAGTGAAAATGATACCTTGCCTATTATTTTGTCTACAGGTTTATCTGATGTGCAGGTAAGGGAAGCTATGGTAGTTTTGAAAAGAAGAAAGAAGGCAATTGGTTGGCAGATGTCTGGCATTACAAGGATAAATCCATCTTTTGGCATATATAAGATATACATAGAAGAAGGTTTCAAAAAAATTATACAGCAACAACATAGGTTGAATCCAGTGATAAAGGATATGGTACGGAAAGAGGTCATTAAATGTCTCGATAATGGGATTGTGTATCCAATTTCAGATAGCAAGTGGGTAAGCCCAATACACTGCGTCCTCAAAAAAGGTGGGATGATTGTGGTTACCAATAAAGCTAATAAGCTGATTCCCACTTGCATAGTGACTGGATGGAGAAATTTTATTGACTATCGAATGCTAAATGAAGCCACAAGAAAGGATCACTATCCTATTCCATTCATTAATTAGATGTTGGATAAGTTGGTAAGGTGGGAGTGCTACTATTTTCTTGATTGTTACTTGGGTTATAATCAGATTACCATTGGGCTAGAGGACCAAGAAAAGACTACTTTTACTTGCCCATATGACACATATGCTATCAGACGCATGCCTTTTAGCCTCTGCAATGCACCTGCAATGTTTCAAAAATGCATGATGGAAATTTTCTATGACATGGTTGAAGAATTTGTCAAGGTATTCATGGATGACTTCTCTGTTTATGGTAATTCTATTGATGTATGCTTGTAGAATCTAGATCGAGTTCTAGCTCGTTGTGAAAAGACAAATCTTGTGCTGAATTGGGAAAAATGCCATTTTTTTGTCAAGGAAGGAATATTCCTTGGCCATAACATGTCATGTAGAGCACTAGAAGTAGATAGAGCAAAAATTGAAGTGATTGAAAAGCCACCATATCTGGTTGCAGTGAAGGATGTACGAAATTTCCTGTGCCATGTAGGTTTTTATAGGTTTTTTATTCAAGATTTTTTGAAGATTGCAAGCCCTATGTGTAAACTATTAGAAAAATAAGACAAGTTTGATTTTGAGGATGATAGTTTAATTTCGAGGATGATTGTTAAGAAGCTTTTGAGAGGCTAACGAAGAAATTAACAGAAGTATCTATCTTGATTTCACCAGATTGGGAGTTACCATTTGAATTGATGTGTAACACCAGTGACATAGCTGTGGGAGCAGTTTTACGGCAACGACAAGACAAGGTATTTCATTCTATTTATTATGGTAGTAAAGTCTTGAATGATGCCCAAATGAATTATACAATAGCTATAAAGGAGATATTAGCGGTGGTTTATGCATTCGATAAATTTAGAGCGTACTTTATGGGAACCAAAGTTAGTGTTCACATAGGCCATGTGGCCATCAAGTATCTCTTCCATAAAAAGGATGCAAAGCCTCGACTGATCAGGTGGATTTTATTACTGCAAGATTTTGACCTAGAGGTTCGTGATCTGAAAAGAGCAGAGAACCAAGTTGTAGACCATTTGTCATGGAGACTGATGACCATATTGTTGATGACTCTCTATGCAGTCAAGAAGAGTTTCCAGATGAAATTCTTTTGTCTCTAGATATGTGTGAGCTTTCATGATATGTCGATATTGTGAACTTGGTAGCATGTTTGGTTTATCCTCCTGAAGCTACCACTCAACAGAGAAAAAAAATGCTTTATGAATCTTATGCTTACATATGGGACGAGCTGTATCTTTTCAAGCAGGGTCCTGATGGAATTATACACAGATATGTTCTGAAAGCTGAATTCACAAAAAAATATATACAAAAATGCCATTTATCTCTTTATGGTGGCCATAATGGGGGTGAAAGAACACCTATAAAAGTGTTGCAATCCAATTTTTTTTAGCCAACATTGTTTAGAGATGTAGTGGATTTCGTGAAGAGTTGTGATCAGTTCCAGAGGTTAGGTACAATTTCAAGGTGTCATGAGATTCCCCTAAACAATATTCTTGAAGTTGAAGTATTCGATGTTTGGGGGATCAATTTTATGGAACCATTCCCACCATACAATGGCAACTTGCACATCTTGGTGGCGGTTGATTACGTATTTGAGTGGGTGGAAACTACAGCTTTTCCCACTAATAATGCGAGAGTGGTATTGAAATTTATGAAGAAGCACATATTCTTCCAGTTTGGCACTCCCAGAGCTATAATCAGTGATGGAGGTACCTATTTCATTAACACTTGGTTTAAGAATCTTTTAGATAAATATGGTGTTAGGAACAAGGGGGTCACTGCATACCATCCACAAATAAGTGGTCAAGTTGAGGTATTCAACCAGGAGATAAAGCTGATACTACAGAAGACTGTTAATGGGCAACAGAAGGATTGGGCCAAAAATCTAGATGATGCATTGTGGGCATACAAGACAAATTATAAGATGCCCATAGAGACCTCTCCATATTACTTGGTCTACAGTAAAGCCTGTCATTTTCCTGTAGAGCTGGAACATCAAGCTTATTCAGCCGTTAAAAAGCTGAATCTTGATATAAAAGCCACTGGAGAAAACAAATTATTATAGCTTATTGAACTTGATGAGTTTCGTATCCATGCCTATGAGAATGCCAAACTGTACAAGAAGAAAACCAAGAGATGGCATGACTGGCATATTCAAGATAGAATGTTTGAACTCGGACAACTTGTTTAGCCATTCAATTCAAGGTTAAAGTTATTTCTAGGAAAATTGTGATCTAAATGGTCTGGGCCTTTTGAAGTGGTTCGAATGATGCCTCACGGAGCAGTTGAACTATGGAATAAGGAAATGACTGAGAAGTTTTTGGTAAATGGAAAATGTGTGAAGTATTATTGGGCTGATCGTAGAGATAGGAACAATGTGTCCATCACCTTTGTTAATGAGTAAGACTGAGCTAAGTCGTGCCACGACATAAAATAAGGCGCTACATGGGAGGCAACCCACAAATGTAATGTAATAGGTATTTTAATTTTTAGTTGTTAAAATAAAAAGAAAAAATACAAAAAATAAGTCGTGCCACAACCAAAACTAAGGCGCTGAGTGGGAGGTAAACCATTTTTTCTTACAAAGTTTTATTATTTTTGTTTGATATATAGGGATGAGAGAATTGAAACCAAGGAGAATACCACGTACAAGAAATCAATCAAGTTCATAAATTAATGTGTGTAAGTCAGGTTTAATATCAGGTAAAAATGGGGTTGAAAAATGCATTAAAAATGTAAATCTAAAGGCCACCATATCGTGGTGAGGGCCAAAATAGAAATTGTCAATTTCCAGTGTGTTAACACAAAACCACTATATTGTGGTGTGGATATAAAACGGGAAAATGTTTCAATTTTTACTATCAGTACATCGCGTAGAATGCCAAAATGGAAATTATCAAAATCCAGTTTGTTAACGCGATACCACCACATTGCGGTGGGTGGTCAAATCATGATTGGAAAATTCCAGTGGACTGGTACGATACCACTGCATCACATTGAGGGTTAAAAGCGAACAAAATTTTTAATTTGGTTGGGTTCAACCCCACCCGACCTGGATTAAACTCGCTACTCTATAAACACTCTCTCAACCCTAAACTCTCTCATTTTCTCACTCTGAGTTTTGCCTTCCACCACCCTAACACAATTATCTCTCTAAATTTTCTTCAAATTTTACTTCTTTTAATCAATAATTGAGGTAAGTTCTCAAAATTTTCAATTTTTTCTCTCTATTATGATGGGAATTTTGGTATTATTGGATTGAATAGGTTGTATTGCAAATGATTCACTTGAGTATAGTACCTTATGCCACATTTATCTTGATGTTATTGTAAATTATTAGTTATTTCATTCATGATTATGTATTCACGTGTTAGATAAGTGTCTCATAGTGAGTGCATGCATATTGGAATGAAGTGTGGTATGATATTTATTGGTGATGGGTACTTATATTGATGTGGGGTACGTTGATTGAAGTAAAGGTGTATGGTAAGATTTGAGTTGCTTAAAATATATGTGTAGCCATGTTATTAAACTATTGAGGGTATTGTGGTATGTGCATTTAAGTTGGCATAGCAATCTTACAGGAAAAAATTATACATTGTGTTGAAGTGTACTTATCGTTTGAACTGGTTTAACATAGGAGGTGTTGGTATCCCTAAGAAAGAAAGTCTGAGTACTTTACTTAGTAATGATGCACGCCACACTGAGAAGATAAGTATGGGGTGAACCCAACTGGTGCTAGGCCTGTGCGTGATTAATTTTTGAAGTTCTATCGCTGAAAGGCATATAGAGTTGAAGAAGGGGTGAAATTTAGGTTGAATGTGCGTGCTTGGATCATTCTTGTAATAACTTGTACACCCTGCTTGTCAAATCCTATTTTTGATACCCAATGTTGTTAGTGAATGCACAAATTTGGGAGCTGTCGGTAATTTTATCCACCTAGCATTAACTTGATGTAATGAAATAAGGGACATAACCATGGATAACTATTAGTGTTATTGAAATTGACTTCATAAGGGGGATTGATTGTGTTAATGACATACTAGGCTCCTAAATTATTTTGGTATAGCTGAAATTTGTCACTACTTGAATTATGGACCCGTGTATGTGTGCTAAATGTGTTGAATAAGGGAAGTCTAAGTATCCCATTTTTATATGCATGTACCTTAGCTAGTAATTAAGTGTGGGTATCATTGTGCCCTGTCCACACCTAGTTCAAGCTAGCATGACCAAGTAATTAGTTACTCACTTGTTTGTTACATACTTTTAATGACAGACACCATGGATCTCCAATAACTAAAAGAAAAGGTTAAGGCTGGTTCTATTACACCAACTAGGAAATGAAGCAGACAGATGGAAAGCCAACTTGCTAGGGTGCCATATGCTATATCGCTACAGCTTGGGCAGACAAGGAAGTTTGAGTTTAAGGCATTCAAAAAAGTAGGAAAGCAGTTGTACATCAAACATACAGATGCCAAATACATTCCTGAGTTGTTCATTAATAGGGAAAGCCTACAAAGGGAATACCCAAGCATGGTGCGGCGAGTTGAGCAACTGAACATGAACTTCATTTTTCATCAGCCTACCGAGTGCAATCTGCACCTGGTTCACAAATTTTATACAAACTGGGATCCTTCAAACCCTGATCATCAATTAAAGTTTTGTGGTAAGGTGGTCTAATCCATAGTTGTAGATATAAATGCCTTGCTGGGTATAGCTGAGGCTGATGCAAACCCTTTGAAGCAGATGATTGTCACTCCTCCCTATTCTCTTATCAGAGACTTGCTGTTAGGTACATGCTCATCTTCTAGGTAGACTAGGCATCAAGTCACTCATTTGCATTCCTCTTTTCCCTATGAACAAATGAAGAGAAGGCCCACATATGGGGAAAAATAGTTTATCATTGCCTTATTCAAGGCAAACACATGAAAGAGGATACATGGGACTGGGTATGTTTGATCTATGCTTTAATGTGTGATGATATTGACATTAATATAGGCCAAGTGATTTTTTTTTACAATGAATAAAGAACGCTACTAGTTGGGGCATCGCTACAGCTTTGAAGGTCTGTTGACTTGATTTTGTAGGAGGCATAGGGTAGATGAAGAGGAGTTGGATTACAAGCCTGAAGTTGTTCATATCAAGTGGATATTACTACTACTAGGAGCATTGCTGGGGCCCATGTGCCAGTCCTGACTATGTCTAAGAGATAAGCTCAAACTGATAAGATATCTGCCAGGATATTTGGCCTACAGATATTACAGCTACAGATAGGGGGAAGGCCTATAACACATGAAGAACTTCATACTATGGAGTTATATTACCCCCTTGTCCATTATGTTAGGATTTTGCTGAGGATCAGGCCGGAGTTAGTTGAACCTGTAGATGATGATGTACCTATAAATAAGGAGAGGCGGTACTAGAACTTAGATATTGAGTTAGATGCTAAGGAAAAATCTGATGATGGCGATGCAGATGCTGATAATGGTGATGATGAAGAGAGTGCAAATAATGACATAATAACGATAGTTCCATTTGACTGATCAGAGAGTATGATGCCACCTTACCATATGGTTATTTGATAGCACTGGAACAGTGCTTCGTTTAAGTGTGGGGTGGTTTTCTTTTGCTTTCACATCTTATTTCTCTCTATTTTGGTTGAACAATTTTTATTTTTATGTTTTGTTGGATTTTAGTATTTCTAACTATTCGGAACACTATGTATTTAATTGTTAGTAAGTTCAAAGTATGGATTGTTGTAATTTACCCTCAAGGGATGTTTTGCATTTTGCTTTTAGTTTAAAGTGTTTGCTTTTATTGTTTTCACCCCCATGGCAATTTCAGTTTAAAATATTTATTTTCACCCTCCTTGGTAATTCGAAATAAATCATCATAGCTAGTTGCCTTCCCCTATAATAGATGGATGACAACCATTTTAAGGAAAGTTGGTCTTAAGAAGCAAAGAATTGGTGAGAACCTAATCACAACTTTAGAGAAGTGTTGTGTGTAGGCCATTTTTGCAGTGACCTAGAATGAATTGAGTTTTAAAACACAAAAATATCTTAAATTTTAAAGGATTTAATTGTAAATTGCTTAATCTCGATAGGTAAAATATGATTTATTAGCTTAATTTTGAATTCATTAAAGAACAAGATCGGGAACCTTAAGGATCCGACTTGAGTGCAGGCATGAACTATGAGTGTGAGTATTTGTTTATATTATACATGTATAGAAATGTCTAGAACTTGCCCAGTATGTTTACAAAGTGAAATAAAGGGTGTTGGGTGTAGAAAGTGATGTAGGCATTTCTTTGACATCCATATTTTTAGCCTTTTTATACCTACCCTTGTGCATATCCCTAGTCTGTCCCATCGAGCCTTTAGCCTATTCTTTCATAGCCTTATATATAGCCGAATCCTTTTTTGATAGATCTTTATTTGATCCAAAGCTCCCAAGTGCTTTAATGTAGAAGATTAAGTGAGTAAGGGGTGTGAAATTGAAGTAGGAAGAAGGTGAAAGTGAAGCCCCAGAGTAGTATGTTATTGGTTTACAGTTGTTGTGGTTGGGAGTTAGAGAAATTCATTCTAAAGAAAGTTCAACTTTTTTATTTCCTAGTTGGTTTACAATGAACCTGTTTTGGCTCTGGTCCATTTCAGACATTGTGCACTTCAACCAAGGTTAAAGCTTTAGTTGAGGGTGGCTATTATCAGGGTTCATAACAGCAAATAGGGATAAAGAAGAGCTGGAAATTGATTATGAGGTAAAAGAAAAATACTCCCGCCATAGTTAGGCAATGTGCTTAATAAGAATAGGGTAAAACAAATGATGTGTGAAGGTAATAAAGTGGAAATTGGGATGATAGAATGTGATTTTGATTGTTGATTGATATGTATTAAAGCTCTGAGGGAGATTAGTCACTATTTCCTAAGTATATCCTCCCCATCCCCTAGCCTACATTGCAACCATAAAAGACCTAGTTGATCATTCATTTTGACATCCAACTATTAGTAGAGTAGTACACTAAGGGCAAGCTTATGGTTCATTAACTAGCATGTATAAATTCTTTGTTGAAATAGAGTGATTCGATTTTGATATTCCCCTTAGGTTATACGTTGAAATTAATGTGAGTTAATATGGGGAAGCTTTCACATTGTGAAGGTACATGCGGATGAAAGTCCGATTGCTTTTTGTGTTTATAGATTGAGTAATTTGATTGAGTTTTTCAACAAGTTGGAAATTCATTATTGAAATGGAGGAATTTAAAACAAATTATCCTATGTGGTAAAACTATTTTTACATATTTGAGCTGAGAAGTCATTGCTAAAATTGTAAGTGCCCAATGCAAGCATAACTCTTAGGTTGTGGTGTGAAGATTGAGTGATTGTGTTGATGATTTAAATTATTCAAGGACGAACAAGGTTATAAGTGTGGGGTGGTGATCCTGGGCATATTTATATGTTCAATCACAAATATTCACCTAAATTTGGACTTGTTCTAAGAGCTATAATGTGCTATTCTGAGTGTAATTGAGCTTTAAGTGTGTTCTTTCTCTAATGGACATGATTAATATTTGCAAGACTAAATTGTGATAGAATTTGATGTGATTGGACATATAAATGTTATGTAATGGTAAAGGGAGTAAACAAAGACATTGGAACATAGCTCAGAAAGGCAAGATGAAAGTTTGAACTTTCGATTTTTGCAATCACCATGTTGCGTTGACTGACCAAATGGAATTTGTCAAAATCTAGTGTGGTACCGTGATACCACCGTATCGTGGTGAGGAGCCAGTTCTTATTTGTCAAAATCTAGAATGATACCGTGATACCACCACATTGCGGTGAAGTTTCAGTTACCAGTTTTTGAAATTTATAGCTTAGCACATCGTGGGGGAAGATGAAATTGCATTTTTCAAAAACCAGTAGCTCACCACGATTGCACTGTGTCTCAGCGAGGAGCCAAATAAAAAATATCACAAAACAGTAATCTTTTGCGATGGCATAAATTCGCGAGGAGTATGGCATTGGATAGCATAACGCATTACGTTGGATGAAAAAATTTGGATTTTTTTGTCCCAGCTATAAAAGGCACAATTCAGTACAATTAAACACACTTTAAAAAGCATAGCAGCGGCAAAAAAATAGAAAATTCTCTCTCTTAGGGTTCTTAGAATTTATTTTGAACTTCTTTACTTAATGATTAATTCTTGGAATGATTAATTACTTATTTTTGATATTGAATTCAAACATGAGTGGCTAAACACCCTTGTTCGGGGGTTGAGTCCAAGAACATGATTACTCTTTGATATTGTTTATCATAATTTCTTTTTGAATTATTATCTGGGTTGTTCTTAATTTCCTGAACTTACTATTTTGATGAGTGGCCACTATTAGAATATATCTATATTTCTATGTGAATCTGGGAGGAAAATCATAGGATAAAACAAAGAAATTAAGGAGCAAGGTTCTTATCATTTTATGAAATAAGGGGTTTGAATTAGCATCTAGGATAGGGATATACCTAGAAGCCTTTTTTGGTTCAATAGCAAGAAGATAGTTGTATGAATATTGATAAATTATTGCATATCTATGGGAGCTGTAGTGCAATATTTAGATAGATAGAAGATTTGAGGTCGGAAGGCAAAAATCGTACTATAAACCTTGCGAATTAATAACCCGATAACCAACTAGAATGCGATAATAAGATAGAATTGTATTATTGTTAGATGTGCCTCAACCATGGAATTCTCATCGTTACTATTTACAACCATTGCTTGCTTTTCCATTGTCACAATTTGTTCTTTCTTAGTTATTAATTTATAATTTTTGTTCACAATTTTACAATCATCTTGATACGTTACAACACTTACTAACTCTTTGTCCAAAAATAAGTTGGTTAAATGTCTAGTTACTTAGTCTTTGTGGGAATGATATCTGACTGTCTAAGTCACTATATTACTTGTACGATCATGTGCAATTGAGCCACACCACTCAGGTATGTAATTTCTAGTAAGGGGATCAAGGTAGATCTACAAAAAGTTGAGGCAGTTAAGAAGTATCCTAGACCCACGACTCCAACTAATATTAGGAGCTTCTTAGGCTTGGTTGGGTATCATGGGAGGTCTGTTTATAGTTTTTAATGTATTTCTTCTCTACTGTTGAAGTTAACTAAGAAAAAGTTAAGTTTCGGTGGTCCGCTACTTGTGAGGGTAGTTTTGAGAAATTTAAAGATAAGTTGACTTCTACGGCAGTTTTGATCCTACCAAATGGTACTGATGGGCTTATTCTATATTGTGATGTATCCCATGTGGGACGGGTTGTGTCTTGATGTAGTGTGGTAAGGTTGTAGCCTATGCTTCCAGGCATCTTAAGGTTTATGAGATAAATTATCCAACTTACGATCTAGAGTTAGAGGTTGTGGTTTTTTCTTTGAAGATCTAGCGCCATTATTTTTATGGGGTACATGTGGATATTTATTCTGTCCATAAGATCTCATAGTATGTATTTATGTAGAAGGAATTTAATCTCAGGCAGCGACAGTGGCTCAAATTATGTAACACCCTGCATTTTAAGCTAGAAATAAAGCCATCATTTTTACGTGTATGAACTCTAATATCGTGATTCATATTTGAATTCATGATTCATGGTCATTAACCTAGTGTGAAAAGAGATTATGTGGTGGAAAAATATTCATAAGAATCACTTAGGGCAAAGTGATCTAAGATCCTTTGATTCGGCCAAATTTTGGTGTTTGATTCTAGAAGGATCAAGTTTGAACGTGTATAAATTCTTACATATGTGAAATTTTTCCTCTCAAGACCCACCAAATTGTAGATAATTGAATTATATTTCCAACGATACCAATTTCGCCTTAATCTGATACCCGATAAAAAAGTTATGGCTATGCAAAGGTTGTGCGTCGCATGACAATCACAAAAGGGCCACTGGAAAGGGTGTACGATTGTCTATGTGACACCCACTTAAAGGCTGCACGATTGGCCATGTGAAGCCCACTTAAGGGTTGTGCGATTGGCCATGCGTCGCATAGTGATTGTATAGTGCCAAAAGTGCTCTGTTTTGACTTGAATCAAGGGCGTTGAAGTCTTTTCACATCCTTAAATAATCCTTAATCACTCCTAATGGTTATAAGGGTTTTTTTAAATACATTATTTCCACTCCCTAAGCCCCAAATCACTCAAGTCACAATTCAAAACCCTCCCCCCTCCCCAAGAATAAGATTCAAGCCCTTTTATCAAAAAACCAAGGAATTCAAGCTTCAAGTTCAAGAAATCCTCAAGGAATCTTCAAGAATTCATCTAGTGAGGTATGTGGATTATTCATTCATGGGTCCCTTTCACCCATGAATCCCAAAAACCTTCTCTTTCAAATAAATTAGTGAGTTTTTCACTTACTATGATATTTTATATGTTCAACCAAGGTTTAATTCATGTTTTTCATGGTAGTTTAAATTCAATACAACCTATGAATGAATCAATGGAAGATTTGATTTCCTCATGCGTTAAATTTCATATGTTCAAGAAAGTTTAAATTCATGTTTTTCATGGTAGTTTAAATTCAATTCAGCCCATAAATGATTCCATGGAAGATTGATTTCCTCACGTTAAATTTTAGTTTCCCATGTTTTATTCAAGTGAATTACATGTTAAATCTCCAAATTATGTATTTAGCAATATAATCATGTTGCTTCCTCATGTTTAAGACATTCCCATGTTCAAGCTTATGAATCTTACATGATTGATGAAATACCCATGTTTTGGGTCTTTGAAACATAATTGCATGCTACAGTATTTCAAGTTTGATACAAAATTTATAATCATTTAGTGCCAGTGGGTTATGAATACCCAATAACTATGTGTTTTGCATGTTTTTATTTTCAGGTAACAAGTCAGTCAGAATCATAATTTTATTTCCATATTCAGACTATTATTTTTATAACAAACTTACCAGTTTTACTCTATGTTAAAGATAACAGTTTAAATGTTCATGGTTACTTCAGATTATGCATGCACTGCCAATTTTCAGATATCATGTTTTAGCATATCAGTCATCAATTCATGCACCAGTTCACAACTTTAGTGTCATTTTAGTTAGGAGTAGGCTTTAGCACCGAGCGAATGCAGTGATAGTTACTTTTCTGTCAGTTAGGCAGAGTCATTAGTAGTAGTCTCTGTATTCCAAAACTACATAGCCAGCGTACGATATGAGGGGTTACCTATTAGTTTAGGCTTGACTTCCTCTCAGGGGTCACCTATAAAATTAAGCCTGACACCCTGGTCCTTTAGGACATCAGTTTAGAGGATCCACACAACCAGTGTTAGTACCCGTGGCACGGTACTGACACCCTTCCAGTTGGAGTTGTAGGTTGGGCCCCGATTAACTTAGATTGGGGCATGTCGAGTTAGATGATACCTCTTACAGTCGCAGTATAGTATTCAATGTATTCTCAGATTAGGTTTTCTTGACCAAATGTACAGATTTTCAATTATTCAGTTATATAATTTTCATTCTTTCAGATTACAGATTTATCTCAGTATAGATTTATGCTTGTTCTTGCATTTAAGATATTATATGTTTATGAATTCATGCCCAGTTATCTCATGCTATTTAGTTAGTCCTTATCTCATATGCACAGTACCCCATGCATTTCAGTCAATCCAAAAATCAACTAATTAATATTCAGATATTAGTTATTCAGTATTTCGATATCAGTTGATCAGTATTCATATATCTGCTATCAGCAGACTGATGTTAGTAATCTCTTTACTTAAATTTTAGTTGCTCGGTCACACAGGCATCAGTCATCCAGTTAATCAGATCTACTAAATACACATCATGTTGGTTTTGTATGTTTATTCATTCAGGCTCAGCATGTTTGTATATTCAGATCCTTGAGTTAAGTCAGTTTCCACCATATTGTTTTAGATCTAGTATTCATATATCATCCTTAATAAAACTTTTACAATATTTTCAGCTCCACAAGAGAATGGCTTACATCATTTAAGACTTGGTGGCATGTCTCAAGAGATAGAGTTGGCCATGTGGATTGGGAAATGATCAATAAGGATTTTGTTATGGGTTGAATTCATATGTAAGGACTAGGTGTAATAAGTATGATATGTGATATGTAGGGAGCAAGGTGTGGTGAGTATGATATGTAATGTGTAGAGACTAGATGATGTGTCATGGAGATATGGAACTTTCGATGCTTAAAATAATAAAATTATTCTTAAACTTAGTTCATTTTAGTAGATATGATGTAATTATGTGATTATTACAGGTAAAATAGGTCTCGCATAGTGTTGGAATGAAACTGGAAGAAAAAGATCTAAAAAGATTAAATTTCCATAAGGTTCGAGCCTCCTTATGAGTCGTGAGCACCTCATAAAACTTGTAGGTTGACAACTAAGCACAATAGTAACCAACGTAAGGAAGAAATACAAAGTGTTAAGAAGATAGGACTGAGAATTTGAGTCGTAAGCTGAGGGTACGAGCCGTATCATGAAGTCGTACATAGAACAAAACCCAAGGAAGCAAATTAGAGCTGAAGTATTAGAAGAGTATGAGACTAAAGTCTGAGTACGGCTCGTTTGATCCAACTGTAAGATGACCAATGTCCAAACATGGAAAGACATAAGTTCTAGGTGGATACGATTGAAGGCCACAAATCATATGATCAAGGTATGGCTCATGAGCATGAGTCGTAAGTAAAATAGAAAGTTAAAGTCACCAAACACTAGAGTGGATACGAGAGGCACATACGACTCGTAAGAAGACGATATGACTGGATGATCGAGTTGTACCTTGTGCCGACATAAATTTAACTTTTCCATTTTATTAGGATTTCTAAGTATTTTTGATATACTATAAATAATTTAGGGTGTATCTTTTATCAGGTTATGCACTTTAACTTACTTTTGACATACTTTTAAATACTTTACAATTATTCTTGAGATTTTAGCTTTTCATTCTATTAAAGACTTGGGATTTTATTCATCTTATTCTTTTTCCAATTAATTACATGTATTCTTCATTGATAATCATCATCTCTTGCAAGAACATAAGAGGCTAATCACCTTGACTAGGGTTGTGGGAACCCTGGCATATTTTCCACATAAAGGAACTTGGAGATTAATGTATTCTAGGGTTTGTGCATGTATCTTAATATTCTTTACAATAATTGACCTCAGAGCTACTGCAGAATCTTGGGGATAGCCTATATTTGCAAACGTCCTCACAAGGAAGTTTGTGATTGGGAAATGAGAAGTAAGACAGTAATTTGAGATTTATGCTAGTTCATGGAAAATTTAGTATCAGAGCACAGAGTTCAAGTATCCTAGGCTGTGTATGAAGTCGTGTATAGAAGAGTCTTACAAAATAGTACGTAAAGGTCTATACTTTTCTTCGAGAGGCTACAAGGTATTTAAGAAATGTTTCCTGTCTTTCCTGTCTCTAATCATACTGTAGAAAGTTTCTCTAAGAAACTTATATAGATTGTCATCATGTTCCATTCATGTCAACTCTGCCTTATTTTCAAGGTAACAAAAACAGTGAAGCTCAAATTTCTATAGATAGAGCTTTTTAAGACAATCTCCACAGATAGTTATGGGATTGTACGTAGGCTTAAAAGTATCCCACCAATGCTATTAAGTTTTGAAGTTTGAAAGATTTTATTCATGTTCATGAAAATAATGTACTAAGCCATAGTCAGTTATGCCCTCAAACCCCTCTTCAGAATCCTATGACAACAAATGATCTAGAGTTAGAAGCATAAACCTAAAAGTTTAGCAACAGTAAAGTGGAAATAGTGTTATCTGAATTTAGTAAATTATGTATCCATGGAGCTAGTTGTATGAAAGGTGAACCCGTAGGCTTTAACAGTGTATGCAAGAATTTAAGTTTATTGATTTGAAATTAAGTATGATGGTGTGAGTATGATCTAGAGTTGTACCCATGGTGATATGTATTTGTATTATTTCTAAGTTTTGAAGTGTATATGTGCGCTTAGATATTACCCTTGATTTGTTAAGTGCGGACGAGATTTGTAATGTAGTATATGATATTCTTACTAGCGAAGAATGGGTTGTGGTTGTTGATATTGGGTAAGTTGGTGTAATGCTAATTCTCATGGTTTAGGGAAAGATATAAGTTTAGAGATATGATATTAGTAGGCTATGAAGGAAGTTAGTATGGTTCATTAAAGGTTTTGGGATATCCATGTTAAGTGTTGGAATAGAAGTTTCAATCTTTGAATATTGAGCTAATAGAAAGAACAGTTGAATCTCTATATGGTGTGAACTCAGGGTATGGTAATACTCATGAAAATTCTAAGTTAATAAGTGTTTAAGTTATTGTATGATCACTATTTAGGCTATAGAAAGTTAAGAGTTGTATCTTAGAAGGGAGTACTAGTAGCGGATTTTACACTTTTAGGTGAAGTCTTTCAGGGTAAGTTTATTATTGATGTGTATTTTAATATCTTGGACCCTAGAGTAAAATGACTTCTATTTAGCTTAGAGTTTAAAAGGGTTCTCAGACTTAGAATGATGGCTTAACACTAAGGGGGAGATGATAGAACAAGTAACCAAGTCAGGCTCTTAGATTCTAGTAGTATTGCCACTATGTTGTAGAATTACAGTTAGGGAGGATGATGCCCAAACCATTTTTATCTCAGTGCAAATTATTTTGTACTTCAGTCATCACAATATCTACTCATGCCTTACAAGTTATCTCCATGATCATAGCTCATATTCATACATTTTATTGAAAATCATGTATGCTCCCCATCCCTAGTATAAGAAGTTCTAGTTTGATCAGCTACACGAATCATGTTCTATGAAATAATGAACTCCAAACTTAGGTCATGCAACTCATGACTCATGTACTCATGCTTTACAGTATGTTAAGTTCTAGGTACTCATTCTACACTCTTAATGACCAGCAAAATCTAGATTATGTCATGTATGTCCTCAATTTAGATCTTTTTAATGAATCCATGCCTTTGATCTCTATTCATCAAGCCTTAGTTAAGTGTCAAAGTTATGTATAAGTATCTTTTAATGCTTCAGATCCTCATGTTCTAACCTTTCTGTGACCTCTCCTTAATGTTCAGATAGTAGTGATAAAAAAATTATTAATTAATGGTTTAGGTGAGAGAGATTAAATATTTTTATGGTGGAAAGATTGTTGTATACTTCTTTTATATAACGCTCTAAGGTTGAAGAAAGATTGAGATAAAGCTTTTGGTAGATGTCATGGTTAGTTGAGAATTCTACATGTGTCTTTTTAAGAATAGTCCATGAAACTTGTATTGATAGAGGTATTAGAGAATATGAGAAAGATGCTTTTATTGGTGTTTTTTTAGACGTTTATACGTGGTTATGAAGATAAGCAAGAATGCCATGTTGGTGTATAATTGGATGAATGCATTGCGCATTAGTGAATTCCTAGTAAGTGGTTGATATAGTTATTAAAGTGGTAATAAGATTATTCTTGAGATGTGAAGTTGTGAAAAGACATATGGTATTGAATTCATGGTTCATACGAGTATTACAACATTATGTGTGGACTTTACAGATTTGAGTAGGCTTGAACAAAGTAAGAGAATTTAGTTCAGCTCAAAGTTTAGTAGATAGAGTTATCTATGCCATATGAAGATTATAAGTATCCTCAAGTGAAGTTTAATATTGAAAAGGAATGTATAGTTTAGGGAGTAATTGAGGAATATGTCTAAGCTTGAAAGTAGCAACTCCATTGTCTCAGGTGTAGCAATTCTTTCCTATCCTATATTTCATAGGCCTATGTTCTATGTTACATGTAGACATGTTGAGATTCCTAATTCAGATATCTTAATCAGATCATGCCCAATATTATTTATTCCCTAATGTTATTGGAACTTCTTAGAAAGAGTGTTGAAGAAATACTCCAGCTGAGTATAAGCTTTTAGTATGATTCAGTCTGTATAGCCAACAATCCAATTTAGCAGTCAAACAGAACAAGTTCCTATGATTTTCCATCTTTCCTATTCACGAGGTAATTCATTCACATTCATGAAAGTTGATTATTCAGTTTAGTCCATGCATTATGTTTCAGATTCAGATATTCAGTCATGATTTAGTTTATAAGTGTCCCATTCATCATCTCAATCTTTCCTTAGTATTTAAGTCATAGTATCATTCAAGGGACGAATGATCCCAAGGGGGATATATTGCTATACCTCGAGTTTTTATGTCCCAAACCTCTCATATTTTCTTCATGAAACTAGATCCAGCTTGAGGAAATGGTTACTTATAAGTTGACTCTCTCGTTTCTATATTGGCCTTATTACTATTCTCAAGTCATTGCTTGTATTAACAAAGCTAGTTCAGTTAATGTATCATGCTTAGGTTCAGTTATGCTATCATGTTCCAAGTCAAGTATGTTTATAATATGATTTTAGTTGCCTTAGTACTCTCAGTCTAACCAGTCTCATTCGGGGATGAATCTTTCTAAGGGGGAGAATGTAACACCCCATATTTTAAGCTAGAAATAGAGTTGTTATTTCTATGTGTATAAAATCTAATCCTATAATTCATATTTTAATGCATAATTCATGATCATTAGTCCAGTGTGAAGAGAGCTTATGAGGTGGACTAATGTTCATAAGAATCACTTAGAGCAAAGTAAACAAACAACCTTTGATTGGGCCAAAAATTAGAGTTCAATTCCCCAATGGTAAGATTTGAATATGTATAACTTCTTACATATGTGGAATTTTTCAGCTCGAGACCCACAAAATTGTAAAATATTGAATTATCTGTCTAACGATACAAATTTCTCCTTAATTTGATACCCGAGTAAGAAGTTATGGCCATGCGAAGGTCGTGCATTTTATGACAATCACAAAGGGCCATTGGAAAGGGTGTACGATTGGCCATGCAACGCCCACTTAAGGGCTGTTGGGTTGGTCATGCAAATCCCACTTAAGTGCTGTTTGATTGGCCATGCGTCGGATGGTGATTTCATAGTGCAAAAAGTGTTTTGTTTTGACTTAAATCAAGGGCATTGATGTCATTTCACACTCTTAAACCATCCCTAATAACTCCTAAATGTTATAAGGGCTTTCTTAAACACATTATTTCCACTCCCTAAGCCCCAAATCACTCAAGTCATGATTCAAAACCTTTTCCCTTTCCAAGAACAAGATTCAATCCTTTTTCTTAACAAACCATGGAATTCAAGCTTCAAGTTCAAGTTTCAAGTAAATTATGGATTTTTTTGTTTACCATGGTATTTTATATGTTCAAGAAAGGTTTTATTCATGTTTTTCATGGTAGTTTAAATTTAATTCAGCTCATGTATGATTTCATGGAAGATTTGATTTCCTCATGCTTAAAATTTCAGCTTTCCATGTTTTATTCAAGCGAATTACAAGTTAAATCTCCAAATTATGAGTTTATCAATGTGATCATGTTGCTTACTCATGTTTAAGACATTCCCATGCTCAATCTTATTATTCTTACATGATTAATGAAATATCCATGTTTTGGTTCTTTGAACCATGATTGCATACTATACTATTTCAAGTCTGATACCGTATTTTATAATCATTCAGTGCTGGTGGGTTATGAACACCCAATAAATATATGCTTTATATGTTTTCATTTTCAAGTAACAAGCCAGTCAGAATCATAATTTTATTACCATATTCAGAATATCATTTTTATAACAACTCACCAGTTTTACTCTATGTTAAAGATATCAGCTTATATGTTCATGGTTACTTCAGATTATGCATGTACTATCAGTTTTTAGAATACCATGTTTGAGCATATCAGTGATCAGTGCATGAACCAGTTCACAAATTCAGAGTTAGTTCAGTTGGGAGTAAGATTTAGCACCAAGCGAATACAAAGATGACGACTTCTCCATTAGTTCGGCAGAGTCGTTAGTAGCTGTACCTATATTCTTGAACTAGATAGACAACATAGAATATGAGGGGTCACCTGTAAGTTTAGGCTTGACACACTGGTCCTTCGAAATATCAGTTTAGTGGATCCACATAACTAGTGTTAGTACCTGTGGCATAGTACTAACACCCTTCCAACTAGGGTTACAGGTTGGACCCCAATTAGCTTAGATTAGGGCATGTCTGTTAGATAATACCTCCCATAGTCTCAGTACAATATTTAGTGTATTCTCAGATCAGGTTTGCTTGACCAAGTGTACAGATTTTTAGTTATTCAGTTATACATTTTTCAGTCCTTCAAATTACAGATTTATCTCAATATAGATTTATGCTTGGTCTTGTATTTTTAGATATTATATGTTTATACATTCATGCTCAGTTATCTCATTCTTTTCAGTTAGTACTTATCTCAAATGCATAGTATCCCATGTATTTTAGCCAATCCAAACATCAGCTTGTTAATATTTAGATGTCAGTTATTCAGTTTCAGACTTGGTGACATATCTCAAGAGATAGAGTTGCCCATGTGGATTAGGAGATAATCACTATGGATTTTGTTATGGGTTGACATTATGTGTAAGGACCAGGTGTAATAAGTATGATATGTGATGTGCAGGGACCAAGGTGTGGTGAGTATGATGTGTGATGTGTAGGTACCAAGTGATGTGTCATGGAAATACGGCACTTTTGATGCTTAAAATAATGAAATTATTCTTGAACTTAGGCCATTTTAGTGGATATGATATGATTTTATGATTATTACAGGTAAAATAGGTCTGGCATAGTGTTGGAATAAAACTGGAAGAAAAAGATATAAAAAGAACAAATTTGTAGAAGGTACGAGCTGCCTTATGAGTCGTCAACACCTCATACGACCAGTAGGTTGACTAGTAAGCACACCAGCAACTGAGCCAAGAAAGAAATACAAAGTATTGAGAAGATACGACTAAGCATCCGAGTCATAAATTGAATGTACGAGCCATATCATGAAGTCGTACATAGAATAGAACCCAAGAAAGCAAATCAGAGATGAAGTATCAGAAGAATACGAGTCAAAAGGCTGAGTACGACTTGTTTGATCCTACTATAAGCCGACTAGTGTCCAAACATGAAAAGATATAAGTTCCAGGTGGATACGATTGAAGGCCACAAGTCATATGATAAAGGTACAGCTTGTGAGTAGGAGTCATAAGCAAAATAGAAAGTTGAAGTCTGGAAGACCAGACATTAGAGTGGATACGAGAGGCACAGTACAACTAGTAAGAAGATGATATGACTGGATGATTGAGTTGTACCATATGCCGACATAACTTTAACTTTTCCATTTTTATTAGGATTTTTAAGTATTTCTGATATACTATCAATACCTTAGGGTGTATCTTTTATTAGGTTACACACTTTAACTTACTTTTGACGTACTTTTAAATGCTTTACGATTACTCTTGAGATTTTAGGATTTTATTCAATTGAAGACTAGGGATTTTATTCATCTTATTCTTGTCCAATTAATTACATGTATTATTCATTGATAATCATCGTTTCTTGCATGAGCATGAGCGGCTAATCACCCTAACTAGGGTTGTGGGAACCCTGGCTTATTTTCTATGTAAAGGAACTTGGAGATTCATGTATTCTAGTGTTTATGAATGTACCTTAATATTCTTTACAATAATTAACCTCAGAGCTACTGCAGAATCATGGGGATAGTCTATATCTGCAAACGTCCTCACAAGGAAGTTTGGTATTGGGAAAAGAGGAGTTAGACAGTAATTTGAGATTCATGCAAGTTCATGGGTTAGCTTGGGATGACTTGTGCTTCCAAGTACCAAGTTCCAACTAGGGGATAGTGTAAGGTCGTGGAAAATTTGGTATCAGAGCATAGAATTAAAGTGTCCTAGTCTGTGTATGATGCCATGTATAGTAGAGTCTTACAAAATGGTACAGAGAGGTCTATACTTTTCTTCGAGTGGCTACAGGGCATTTAAGAAATGTTTCCCATCTTTTCTATCTCTAATCATGTTGTAGAAAGTTTATCTAAGAAACTTATACAGATTATCATTATTTTCCATTCATGTCAACTCTACCTTATTTTCAAGGCAATAGAAATAGTGAAGCTCAAATTCCTACAGATAGAGCTTTCTCAGACAGTCCCCACAGATAGTTATGGGATTTCACGTAGGCTCAAAAGTATCCCACCGGTGCTTTTAAGTTTTGAAGTTTGAAATATTTCATTCAAGTTCATGAAAATCAAGTACTAAACCATAGTCAGATATGCCCTCAGATCCCTCCTCAAAATCCTATTACAACATATAATCTAGAGTTAGAAGCATAAACCTAGAAGTTTAGTAGCAGTAAAGTGGGAATATTATTATCTAAATTTAGTAATTATGTATCCATGGAGCTAGTTGAATGAAAGGTAAACCCATAGGCTTGAACAATGTATGCAAAAATTTAAGTTTATTAATTTAAAATTAAGTATGATGGTGTGAGTGTAATCTAGAGGTATACCCAAGGTGATATGTATTTTTATTATTTCTAAGTTTTGAAGTGTGTGTGTTCTTAGATAATACCCTTGATTTTTTAAGTGCGGACGAGGCATGTAATGTAGTATATGATATTCTTACTAGCTAAGAATGGGTTGTTGTTGTTTATATTGGGTAAGTTGGTGTAATGGTAATTCTCATGGTTTAGAGAAAGATATAAGTTTAGAGATATGATATTAGTAGGCTATGAAGGAAGTTAGTATGTCTCATTAAAGGTTAGGGGTCCATCTCTTGGACTCTAAGAATGGAGGAGTGTTTGTTCAAGAAGTGGTTAAATTATCTCTTGGTACTGAGGTAAAGGAAAAATAAGTGTTGGATCCCATAATTAACCATAATAAGGATGATGTGTGTCAGCAAAGGCTTATGGATTTTTATATTGGGGGAGATGGCATTTTAAGGTATTAAAGAAGGTTGTGTGTCCTGATGTTGATTGGCTACAGGAAAGGATTTTGACTGAGTCTCCTAATTTTAGAGATATAGTTCATCTGGGTTCAACTAAGATGATTACTCAAAGGAAATCTACTGACAAAATAATATAAAGAGAGATGTGGCAAATTTTGTTGCCAAGTGTATGGTTTTTCAACAAGCCAAGGTAGAACATTTGAGACCTGGTGGCATGTCTCAAGAGATAGAGTTTCCCATATGGAAATAGGAGATGATCAAGATGGATTTTGTTATGGATTGACTTTTTATGTAAGGACCAAGTGTACTAAGTATAATGTGTGATGTGCAGGGACCAAGGTATGCTGAGTATGATATGTGATATGTAGGGACCAGGTGATATGTCATGGAAACACGAAACTTTCAATGCTTAAAACCATGAAATTATGCTTGAAATTATGCCATTTAGTAGATATAATGTGCTTTTGTGATTGTTTTAGGTAATAAAGGTCAAACATAGTTTTGAAAAGAAATTGGAAGAAAAAGACCTAAAAAGACCAAAGTTGCAGAAGGTACGAGTCTCTTCATGAGTCATCAATACCTTATATGACTCATAGGCTGACTCGTAAGCACAACAGAAACTAAGGCTAAGAAGTTATGAGTCTCTTCATCAGTCGTCAACACCTCATACGACTCATAGGCTGACTCGTAAGAATAATAAAAACTAAGGCTAGGAAGAAAAACTAAGCATTAAGAAGATACAAATAAGCATCCAAGTGGTAAGCTAAGGGTACGAGCTGTATCATGAAGTCGTACATAGAACAGAACCCAAGAAAGCAAATTAGAGTTGAAGTGTCATAAGAATACGAGTTAGAAGTCTAAGTACGACTCGTATGATCCAACTTTATCCCGACCAGTGTCCAAACATAGAAAGACAGAAGTCCCAGGTGGATACTATTGAAGGCCCATAAGTCGTATGATAAAGGTACGACTCATGAGCAGGAGTCATAAGAAGAATAGAAAGTTGAAGTCTAGAAGACCAGACACTAGAGTGGATAAAAAAGCACAGTATGACTCGTAAGAAGACGGTATGAGTGGATGAGCGAGTTGTACCTTGTGTTAACATAACTTTATCTTTTCCATTTTTATTAGGATTTCTAAGTATTTTTGAGATACTATAAATACCTTAGGGTGTATCTTTTATTAGGTTTTACACTTTAACTTACTTTTAATGTACTTTTATTCATCTTATTCTTGTGCAATTAATAAATATATTCTTCATTGATAATCATGGTTTATTGCATGAACATGAGCATCTGATCTCTCTGAATAGGGTTTTGGGAAACTTGGCATATTAGCTACGTAAAAGAAGTGGGAGATTTATCTATTCTAGGGTTTATGCATGTATCTTAATCATCTTCACAATAATTAAACTCAGAGCTACTGCAAAAGCTTGGGGTTAGCCTGTATTTGCAAACGTCCTCAAAAGGAAGATTGTGATTGGGAAAAGAGGATTAAGATAGTAATTTGAGATTCACTTCTATCATACCATTCCATCTTCTCATCTAATCACTTAAGAAAAAGGATTAAGACAGTAATTTGAGATTCACTTCTATCATGCCATTCCATCTTCTTATCTAATCACTTGAGACTCAAAAGGTGAAAGTAAACTGAAGTCATAAACAAGGAGTAATAAGGTGATGCCCTGAGACTCCGAATGTAACGGGTGAGATTTATCAACATGTTCATAAGTTAGTTGATAATACATATCTTGTTGAATTTACATGTAGACCAGTGGAATAGGTGGATTGAACATGAGAAATTTATGACGTTGAGAAGCCTGAGGGAACACAAGACTAGTGTTTGCCTTTTATTGTTTACAACTTAAAGAATTTAAGATTTTTTTACTAGTTACTGATAATTCAAAATCCCCCCATTTACTTTCTGTACTGCTTGTTATCTACATCAAGTTAAGTAACTATTCAATGTTTTCCTTATGGGATCAACCCCAATCTAATTGGGTTATGATATTTGGCATCGACTGCAACATACTTCTTTTAGAGGTTAGTTTTAGGAGACATCAAATTTTGGTGCCATTAATAGGGAAAATGGTTTGAGAAGTTAATTGAATTGGTGAAGTTTGTGAGTTTTATTTTCTATTTTTGATTTGGCATACGCTGATGTATGTAAAATACTAGGAGAAGAGGCAATCTCTTACTCTCTTTTGATCCTAATCTAGAGAGAATTCTTCATATCTCAAGAAGAATGTCAGGACAAGTTTGTGATAGTTTTCAAGACCCTTAACTTATTGATCCTAATACGACACTCTCGCGTGCTCCAGTTGATCTATATAATCTTGTAGATTTATAGATGTAACAACTAATAACTATTGCTGAGGAAGAAAAAAGAGCAGTCGAAGAGGCCTGATTAGCTGAGAAGGTTGGGTTAACTCAGCAAGAAGGACTTGCCAGGCCTAGATAGGCAGCTGAGCATCGAGACAAATTTCACAGAGAAAGATCTCCATTGATTCCTACATATCAACACCTACACCCATACGATGATAAAGATGTATGGTCTATGTTGAACCTATTGAGATAGGAGCCATTGTTCCTCCTTCTTTACCCCTTAATGTGAAGTTTGATATTACAAACACCATGATCCAATTATTGAACTTAAAGGGTGTATTTTCAGGATTAGGTAATGAAGATAACATGCATCTTGCTAATTTTAGTGGGATCTGCACATCATATACCATTCTAGGGGTGGATCAATAAGAATTGAGATTGAGGTTGTTCCTATTTTCATTGATGGGTGAAGCATCGCTATTGTTAGGGGAACTTCCAAGAGGTTCAATCACTACTTGGCATAAGTTCCATAAACAGTTTTTGAATAGATTTTTCCCTCTTGCAAGAATGTTACAATTGAAAGATGAGATTTATAACTTTAGATAGTTACCTACAGAATACTTGTATGAGGTGTGGTTTACATTCAGGAAGAAGCTGAGCATGGTACCTAATCACAGAATCAAATTTATTGGAAATCTTCTATAGATCATTGAATGTTAGTTCGATAATAATGGTAGATACTATTTTAGGAGGTGTATGCATGCATCTTCGATGGGATATTGCAGGTTATGCTGAATGATATTTTAGTAACTAGTAGAGGTTGGCATACTAAAGATGTAGAATATAGTGCAGGTACTTATGCTATTGGAGCGGCTAATGATTATAGAGCTGGTAAGAATTTGGTAGCATAAGAGGTTGCACAGCTTTGTACGAATATTGGGTTGCTTATAAAATAGTTCACAATAATGAGTGCTGAGAAAGTGAATACTATTGCAGCACATGAATCTACTTCTAGAACTTTTGAGTTGAATCTGAAGAAGAAAAAAAGTATCTTAATTATAGGTTGGCAAATTTTTGAGCCCAAGGAAAAGGGAATCAAGGTCAAAACTATTATAATGATAGATACAGAGACAACAGTAGAGAGAAAGATGGTGATTGGCAGCAGAAAAATGACTACAAGAAGAAAAGTGACAAATATGTTCTACTAAGTAATCGTGATTCAGAATTTAGGATGGAGGCATTGTTGTCAGAATTAGTCAAGGGGAAAGAAAGTTAAGAGATCTGCCTTAAGGATATCAAGGTAGACCTGTTAGGGCTAAACCGAAAAGTTGAGTCACATACTAAACCAATCAAGCAGTTGGAGCAATAATTTGGTCAGATATCAGCCACTGTAAATCAAAGATAGCCTGGCACTCTCCTAAGTAACACAGTGGTTAACCCAAAGAATAATGGTCATTGCCACTGTATTACCAATCAAAGTGGTAAATTCACCATAGACCCACTTGTACTAATTTTAGATGATCAAAAGAATGATAATGATCCTATTGATGTGGATAGTAGTAGCAAGAAAGATAAAGAAGAAGATAAAGCTGAGGAGCCAGTTTTGAAGCCTATCCCGAGACCTCATCCTTCTTTTCCTTAAAGGCTGAAAAAACAAAAAGATGGTAAGTATCAGAAGCTTATATCAATGCTAAAAAATTTATCAATCAATATCACACTTGTAGAGGCATTAGAGAAAATGCCAGGATGTGCAAAATTCATGAAAGATCTAATCACCAAAAAGAGGTTAGTTAGTTATGAGCCATTGAACAATATTCATCATTCCAGTGTAGTAGCTACTAGATCATTGGTGGTGAAGAAAGAGGATCCTAGTACTTTCACTATACCTTGCACCGTTAGATCTTCCAACATCACCTGTGCATTATGTGATTTGAGTGCTAGCATCAACCTCATGCCATTTGCTGTGTTTAAATAGTTGATTTTGGGAGATCCCGAACCTACAACTATGAGATTAGTAATGGAAGACAGAACTATGAAAAAACCAGTGGTATTTTATGTGATTATTGGTGAAGGTGGCTTCTTTGGTTTTTACTGTGGATTTTTTGATATTGGATTGTGAAGTGGGCTTCCAAGTGCCAATTATTTTGGGAAGACCATTCTTGGTTATAGGAAGGATGTTGATTAAATTGTAGCTAGGACATCTGATGCTGACACTCAATGATGAACAAGTGGTGTTCAATGTAAGCAAATCCATGAAGCAGCCTCACGAGTTAGGAGTGGTATCCATGATTGATATGTATGATAATGAAATTTATTCATTCTTTAATGTTGATTTCGTGAATCTTTGGGATGATGGTTCTGATGATACTCTTTCTATTAAAGAGAGGTTGGGTATTAAAGTACTAGCAGCAGTGATCATGAACTTTGATAGTGATGGAATTAAAAAATATGATGATATGTTATGTGCACTTTATGGGAGTGGTTCTTACATTTATGAGCCAAAGAAGCTTGATTTGGATTTGAAGAATAGAACTACTCCACCTGCTCATCCATATATTGAAGAGCCACTGATCTTAGAGTTGAAGGCCCTCCTTTTTTATTTGCAATATGCATTTTTAGGGGCCAACAACACTTTTTTTGTAATGATTGGAGTCGATTTGATCGACTCAAGAGTGAAAGCATTGTCAGCAGTATTACAGAGATTCAAGAGGGCCATTCGATGGTCCATTACAAAAATTGTGGTATTCCTCCTAGGTTTTGTACTCAAAAAATTCAACTTGAACCGGAGTGTATTCCAAGTATAGAATAGTAGCGTTGACTAAATCCTCCTATACAGGAGGTGGTGAAGAAAGGGATAATCAAGTGGTTGGATGTTGTTGTAGTATATGCCATTATTTACAACAAATGGGCCAGTCTGATACAATATGTTTCGAAGAAAGGTGGGATTACTATTGTTCCTAGTGAGCTAGTGCCAATAAGGCTAGTCACAAGATGAAGAGTGTGCAGGAATTATAGAAAATTGAAAGTATGGACTCAGAAGGACCCTTTTCCCATGCCCTTCATGGACCAGATATTAGACAGGTTAGCAGTCAGATGATAGTACTATTTTCATGATGGGTATTTAGGTTACAACCAAATCACTATTATGCCTGAAGACCAAGAGATAACTACCTTCGCATGTCCTTATGGAACTTTTGCATTCAGATGGATGCCATCATATTTCAGAGATGTATGATGTCCATCTTGTCTACTATGGTAGAAGACACCATCGAAGTTCTTATGGATGATTTTTTGGTTGTGGGTGATTCTTTTGAAGATTTCCTAGTGTACTTGACAAATGCTCTTAGAAGGTGTGAAAAATACAACTTTGTACTTAATTGGAAAAAGTGTCATTTTATGGTCAAAGAAGGTATTGTGCTTGATATATCTAAAATAGAAGTGATTGAGAAATTACCTCCACCAATTTCTGTGAAATGAATTTAGAGTTTTTAAGGCATGCAGTTTTTTATAGGCGTTTTATCAAGGATTTCTCGAAGATTTCTAATCCTCTTTATAAGCTTCTTGAGAAGGAGGTAAAATTTGTTTTTGGTGATGCATGTATGAAGTCTTTTGAAATCCTAAAAGAGAAGTTTGTGTCGGTTCCAATAATTGTGTCACCTAATTGGTCTTTGCCTTTTGAGGTTATGTGTGACACAAGTGGAGTGACTTTAGGTGTTGTCTTAGGCCAATGAAAAGAAAAGATTCTTTATCCCATCTGCTATGCTTGTAAGGCATTGAACCCTTCTCAAAAGAACTATTGTTGATAGTGGTTTTAGCCTTTGAGAAGTTTTGGTCTTACTTGATTGGGACAAAGGCAGTTGTACACACGGATCATGCAGCATTGCAATACTTGTGGAAAAGAAAGAAGCGAAACCTAGACTGATTAGATGGGTACTTATGCTGTAAGAATTTGATTTTGAAGTCAAGGATATGAAAGGCATGGAAAACCAAGCTACAGATCACTTGTCTAGACTTGAGGAGGAAGCTATCTAGAAAGTGCAACATTGGCTAGAAATTGATGATAGTTTTCCAGATGAGCAGTTATTGATAGCTTCCCAAGATCTAATTTTATAGTTTACAGACTATACAAATTATCTAGGCAGTGATCTAGTCTCAGAAGTCCTTTTTGTCCAGCAAAGAAAAAAGTTAATGCATGAGGTAAGGAAATTTTCTTGGGATGAGCCTTATTTATTCAGAATATATGCGGATGGGATTATTAGTAGATGTATATTTGAGGTAGAGATGATGAGCATACTTGAGGCTTATCATTCTTCGCCAGTTGGGGGTCATCTTGGAGAAACCCACACAACCCACAAGATTTTGCAGTATGGGTATTATTGTCCAACAATCTTCAAAGATGCACATGACTTTGCTTCTACTTGTGAAAAGTGCCAACATCAAGGTAGTATCTCTAGATGCCATGAAGTTCCTATGACCCTTATTTTAGAATTAGAATTGTTTGATGTATGGGGTATAGATTTTATATGACCCTTTTTGAGTTCATTTGGCATGAAGTATATACTTGTGGCTATGGATTATGTATCCAAATAGGTAGAAGCAATTTCACTCCCCAACAATGAAACATGTAATGTTACTGCACCACATCTTTTCTCAATTTGGCACCCCAAGTGCTATCATTAATGATGGTGGGTCACATTTTTGTAATCACCTATTTAAAAGTCTGCTTGAGAAGTATGGAGTTAAACACAAGGTGGAAATACCTTATCATTCGCAGAATGGTGGACAAGTTGAGGTGTCCAATAGAGAAATCAAGTCCATCTTGTAGGACTTATTGGTCACAAAAGTTAGATGACACATTATGGGCTTACCAAATAGCATTCAAGACTCCAATTTGTGCTTCACCATA
The DNA here is from genome assembly GCF_002878395.1 of Capsicum annuum. NCBI lineage: Eukaryota > Viridiplantae > Streptophyta > Magnoliopsida > Solanales > Solanaceae > Capsicum > Capsicum annuum. The sequence continues at coordinate 177,328,042 of NC_061122.1, read as the reverse complement.
CAGCTAGTGTATGGCAAGGATTGCCACTTGCCTATTGAGCTTGAACTTAAAGCACTGTGGGCCTTAAAGAAGATGAATTTTGAGTGGCAAGATGTAGCCAAGTCAAGATTGAACAAGATGAATGAGTTGGATGAATTCTAACTCTTGGCTTATGAAAGTTCTAAACTTTAGAAGAAAAATATGAAGCTACATCATGATTGGAAAATTGGGAGAAGAATCATCAAAAAGGGTGGAGAGGTATTACTCTATAAATCAAGGCTTCGCTTGTTTCCAGGTAAGTTGAAGTCTAGATGGTATGGTCCCTTTACTATGGTAAGAGTGTTCCCGTATGTTGCTTTGGAATTGAAGAAGGATGGTGAAGCCCCATTCAAAGTAATAGGCAAAGAGTAAACCACTATATGGGTAATACTAAGGAAATAAATATGATTTTTCAGATGGACCTTGGTGAAGTCTGAGTATTTGACGTAAGTACACCGTGTCGCGATGTTAAATCAAGTGCTGCATGGGAGGCAACCCATAAGGCTAGTTGTTGAAATTGTATCCAACTTAGACATGTCATGCTGTGATATTAAATCAAGCATTGTGTGGGAGGCAACCCATGTTTTGTACTTATTTATTTATAGGGTAATATGTTTGTTCATTATTCAAGGTTAAAGATTGCAGAAAAGATCCTGAAAAGACAAAGAAGTTAGGATATATAGACTCTTCATGAGTTGTATCTTAATGGTATGACTCATGATTAAGAGTCATAAGGACTTGGGAGACTATGTAAATTCAAGTAAAACTTTTTGGAGTTTTTACAACCATTGGAACGAGTCGTACCCTCAAGGTACGACTCATCAAATTGAGTCATATACACTCTAGAACCCAGGTAAGGCTCCAGGACTATACGAGTTGAAGAAAAGACCCGTAAGCCTGGGTACGAGTTGTACACATGACTCATATACAAGCTTATCAGGTCGGGGTCGTAGGTCAACCCAGGCCAACAATTGAATTAAAAGAACAAATAGGGTACCCATCAGGTACTTGATGTTCGAAACATACACCCACTCCATTGTTGGCCAAATTTCAAGCTCTACTAGCATGAAAACACTTTGAATTAGATACCAACTTTCTTGAATTCTTCACCTTGCATAAATTTAACTATGAATTTGGGAGGAACTTTGAAAAAACTCAAGCGCCCTAAGCTCTCACTTATTCAAGTAAGTGTTCAAACCTAAATGCTCTATTTTTTGAGTTGAAGTGATAATATGTGATATTGTGAACTTTCTTAGAGTTAAAATTATGTATGTGTTGCATTTTTTTACCCTAGTTTGTAGGTTTTGAGTTGTACATGGAAATTAGGGGTAAACTTGATTTTGGGTGTTGATATTGTGTGTTATTTTGACTAAAATTGGGTGATATTGCTGCATAATATAGTGGGTAGTTTGGGAATTTTGAATTGTAGTCAACTTTAAAGTTGAACTATGTTGCAGTGGATACGAGACTCCTTATGAATCATACCTACAAGTAATGAGGTTGTAATAAGACTCATAACTACTGACAACATAGAGGTCTAACTTAGTTTGAGTTCTTGTATGGGTACTACCTTCCTAAATGAGTTGTACCCAATCCATATGTCTCGTACAAGTATGTCATAAGGACCTGAGAAGTGGTCATATATTATAGGATTGTTTCTAGACTGCTTACGGCCATTGGTAATGAGTCATACCTTGTCTTTATGACTCATTAAGAGGACTTATAAGATGAACAATGAATAATCATCATGATACTGAGCATCATATGACTCGGTTGTATGAGTCGTACCCAATGAATATGACTAGTACCTCCTACTCGTACCCTGAACTAATCTTGTACACTGCTATTTATTTATTGATTTACCTTTTATTTATTTACTTACTAATTAATGTATACTTTCAGGTACCATGCCTCCAAAAGGCATTTCGTTTTCCAAACAAGCGGCCAAGAAGTGAAACAAAAAGGCACCAGCTACTAGTTCTTAATCTATTGAGTCATCCAGTAGTTGTGGTGACGTAGTTGAGTTCCCAGTGAAGGGACAAGCTGACCAAAGAGGAAAATACCTACTCAGGGAAAGAATGTAGCAACTCTAGAAGACACACCTATATGGGTAGTAAGGAGAAAGAAACTCGAGTACCTCCTCTCCTTACTCACCTCAACCTTTATAGGAAAAAGAAGAAGTTGAATCTAGTTTTGAGGCAAAGAGTTTAGAAAATTTTTTTGCGGAAGAAGTTGATGTGCCCCCAATTATTGTGTAGCACCCTCCACTGGCCATCACACCTGCTCAGTTTCGTATTTTTAAATGGTGGGGGTACCCTGGTATGTAGGCTACATATAATGACAGCCTGAGAAGACTCAGGAACAGAAAAATCAAATGGGTCTTGTATCTCGAGAGATGCTTGATTACTACAGGAATGACATAGTTTCCCAGGTTTAAGGATTAGTTCAGGTAGTACGTATTTGAGTGGATGACCAGATCACCCGGTAGGTACAGTTTTATGATAGTTAGGGAGATTTATACAACATACAAGGGAGAGTTTCAGCGACAGTATCCATAAGGCCAACTGTGGAGGGATAGTGACCCTATTGCATTGTTATTTATTTGGGGTGTACGTGTCAATGTCTCTTCATGCACTATTGCTAGATTTTTGTGCGGATCAGGGTATCAGCCTCTGATAAACACAGGTGAAATGGATTACAATCTGAAGAAGATGAGAAAAATTACTAGAAAGCAGACAGGGTCAAATTAGAAGCTGGGGTATTTTTGGTGGATTATTAGTTAAGTAGTTTCAAATAGTGAGAATGCCATATAGGTAGTTGGTGTCTTGAGTGTCACTTCATAGAAGATAGAGAAGAATACTCTTAATTTTAAGGCCAAGGCGAGGTGGACGTTTTACTAACACAAGCTTTGTCCCACCACTAGGGATAATTTGTTGTGTCCAGTCCGGGAAGCTTTGATAGCTGGGTTCATAGCCAGCTACAAGTTTGATTTTAGGCAGTTTCTAGCTTAGGAGATAAGAGATCAAGCTATAGAGGTAAGAAGTTGCTCCTGGTATACCCCTATATAATTAACCAAATGTTTTTGGTTGCAGGGGTCCGGGAACTCCTAGGTATTGATGAGATAATAAAGTCCACGAACACCATGGATTTGGGCCTGATTAGAGATGCAACCAACCTATTGGCCAGGCAAAGGTGAGGTAAGGAGACGATATGCTTGCAGATATGTACAAGAGTCATATTGGGGCTTTTGAGAATGTTAAGGTTGTGGAGACAGGTGGACAGACTGAGATCGCACAAACTTTAGTTGCATAAGGTACATCTAGTGCCCCTCCTCAGTTTAGTCTGTACCACCCCACCTGAGAGGTATGTCTTATGGTTTTATGCTAATTTTATAGGCTATATGGACCATGGCATTAATGATATTAACCACATTGGAGGCCAAGGTCCAAAACATGGAGGGAGTCACACCCCAGACATTACAGAGGTGAAGGCTGAGGTGGCTGAGATTAGGAGGATGGTCATAGAGTTGTACGACAGATCATTTATCCCAGAGCTCGAGGTTACAACAGTTATGCCCGATTTCCATATTGAATATATTTATGCCTTTCCAAAATAAGTAGTTGAGGAAACTCGAGAAGAAATAAGAGAAATAGAAAAGAGAAAGTGCGAGGAGAAATAGGCCATAAATAAGTCAAAGGCAAATAGCCTATAGGATAAGTAGGACCGATAGGTGAGGGTCTGTGAGATGGCTGCTGGAGTCGGTGATTTGAGACCCCCAGTTATTAATATTTAGAGAGGCAGTGATGTAGACCTGCCGATCGATATACCATTGAGCGCACCTGCCACTACTGGTGCCACTATTACTGACCTAGTCTCGGTAGATGATGAAACTCATGCTAATGATTGTGGGACTCAACCCGAGGATCCACATGATGATATTGTATGAGCTGGCACCTTGAGAACTTGGGTATGTTCCCATTCCCATGCACTTCATTTTTACATGCACTAAGAATAACGCATAATCTTTAAGTTAGAGGTAGGGGTGTACCAATGCGCCATAGGCTATACTTGCCTGGTTTAGAATCCCATGGCCACATTCTAAAAATTTAAAGAACCATCATGTCATGTTTATGTTTTTGTGATTGTTTTAATTTTTCTTATTGTTTTGTTATGCTGGGAATAACTAAAATAGGAGGAGAATTTATGCTTGTAGAAGTAGACCATTGTTTTGAATAATTATGCTTGAAATAGTCTAATTTGAAAAATTTATTATGCTAAAAAATTGATATCTCTCCTAAATGCTTTAAAAGAAAAAAGTGAGAAAAAGAAAACCACACCTAGTCCATGATGTATATGCTTTAAAATAAAAAAAAGGAGATAGAAGGGTGGAAATAAAATAAAAAGATAGAGTGGAAAATAAGTGGACCCCAAAAAAATGTATAGTGTTAAGGAGGCTTAGTCACTAAATAAATCCCAAAAATATACCTTACCGTCCCCTAATCTACGTTATAATCCAAATAAAGTCCTTTAGTGATCCTACCTCGACTGTGCGAAAGCTTAGAAATAGAGCATATGGGCAAGCCTATGGTATTTTGTATACAACAGTGAAACTTCTTTGTGAGCGAAAGTGTTGTTTAATATATCCCTGAATGAATTTTAAATATTGTATGAGAGTGAAAAAAAGGATTTCTTTGATTTTGAGCACACGAGGGGTATGTTGTTAGACTACTAGACTAGTCAATGAATATGACTTGTATATGCTCAGTAGTTTGTTACTAATGTAATGCCATCATCGGATTCCTTTTTGTCATTCCTAGTACCGAATCATATACATGTTTATTTCTTAAAAAATTTAAAGTAGGAGGGGGAATAAAAGTTTTGAAAAATTGAATTGAAAGTCACTGCCATAGGTATCTTAGGATCTTACTATTTTACGCATCATTTTATTTTGTGATAGTTTTTAGTTTTTATTTTCCCTGAGGACATGCAAACTTCAAAGTTGAGGTTGTTGATGCATTGTGGAAATAAAACACTTTCGATGCTTAAAACCATGAAATTATGCTTGAACTTAGGCCATCTTAGTAGATATGATGTGCTTTTGTGGTTATAGCAGGTAAAACAGGTATGGCATAGTGTTGGAAAGAAACTGGAAGAAAAAGAACTGAAAAGACAAAATTTGCAGAAGGTACGAGTCTTCTCACAAGTCTTCAACACCTCATACGACTCATAGGCTAACTTGTAAGCACAACAAAATCAAGTCCAGGAAGAAAATCTAAGTATTGATAAGATACAACTGAGCATTTGAGCCGTAAGCTGAGGGTATGAGCCGTATCATGAAGTCATACATAGAACAGAGCCCAAGAAAGCAAATTAGAGTTGAAGTGTCAGAAGAATACGAGTCAAAAGTCTGAGTACGACTTATATGATCTGACCATAAGCCGACCAATACCCAAACTTAGAAAGACAGAAGTCCTAGGTGGATACTATTGAAGGCCAGAAGTCGTATGGTCAACGTATGACTTGTGAGCAGGAGTCATTACAAGAATAAAAAGTTGAATCCTGGAAGACCAAACACTGGAGTGGATACGAGAGGCATAATATGACTCGTAAGAAGACGATAAGAGTGGATGAGCGAGTTGTACCTTTTGCCAATATAATTTTAAATTTTCCATTTTTATTAGGATTTCTAGGTATTTTTATTAGGTTACGCACTTTACTTACTTTTGACGTACTTTTGCATACATTACAATCACTCCTGAGATTTTAGGTTTTTATTCAATTAAAGACTTGTGATTTTATTCCCTATTCTTATGAAATTAATTACATGTATTCTTCATTGATAATCATAGTTTCTTACATGAACATGAGCTGCTAATCTCCCTAACTAGGGTTATGGAATCCCTGTCGGATTAGCTACGTAAAGGAAGTGGGAGATGCAACTATTCTAGTGTTTATGCATGTATATTAATCTTCTTCACAATAATTGACCTAGAGCTACTATAGAAGCTTGGGGATAGCCTATATTTGCAAACGTCCTCACAAGGAAGTTTATGATTGGGAAAAGAGAAGTATGATAGTAATTTGAGATTCACCTCCATCATAAGATTCCATTATCTCATCTAATTACTTGAAACTTAAAAGGTGAAAGTGAACTAAAGTCATAAACAAAGAGCAACAAGGCGGTGCCCTAAGACTCACAAGGTAAAAGGTGTGATGTATCAATATGTTCACAAGACGGTTGATAATACATATCTTGTTGACTTTACATGCAGTGCAATAAAATAGGTAGATTGAACACTAGAAATTCATAGAGTTGAGAAGCCAGGGGAAACACAAGCCTAGTGTTCATCTTCTATTGTTTACAACTCAAAGCATTTAAGAATTGGTTACTAGTTATTGATAATTCATAAATCCCCCAATTTACTTTCTGCACTACTTGTGAACAACATCAAGTTAAGAATTTATTCAACATTTTCCCTGTGGGATCGACCCCAACCTTGTTCAGTTACTATATTTGGAATCGAACGCAACATACTTCTTTTGGAGATTAGTTTTAGGCGACATCACCAGGTACTATGTAATGATAATGTTAGTGTACCATGAAATGATGATTGTATGTGTGGCATCTTTACAGGGGGAAGAAATTAAAGTTTTTACTGCAAATGACAACAAGGGACCAGGTCCCAGTATTGCGTAATGGTGATAGAGAAAGAATAATGAGATGGGTACATTAACCTTCAGGTGGTAATCACACTGATTAAATGTGATGAATATGTACTAATGCTCAAGGTGAATGGTTGGTTTGCCATCATCCAAAAGGGGGAAATTCGCTATATAAAGTCTTGATGATGAGCAACTAACAGCAAGAGACCAGGCCCCTGGATGTGTAAGATACAGTATAGCTAGCCTTATTGTCTGCACAATTTTTTCATCTTGTGTAAAAACTTACAAGTGCTATTTGTACTGATTAGGGTAGCTCATCTAATGATCTTTTAGCCCTAGTCATCACTCATCTATAAAATGAAAGATACACCTCTTCATAAAATGGTTTTTGACAATTAAAAAGAGCAAAGAGAGGAAACAAAACCCCCATTTCAACACTACTTAAGATCTTAGCTATTCATGAGAGCTTGAATTAAAAATTGTTCTTGAGTGAGTATTGATTTGTAATTGAACTAATTATGCTATAACAGTCGTGTTTATTTTGAGAGTTCTTAAGGTGAGTTACCTAAGTTTGTTGCTAATTAGAGCTAATCCGCGTAGAGGATCCTTTGTGTAGTTACCATGATGAACTTGTAGGCTTTTAGTAGAGTTTATACAAGTTAAACAAGCTTAGAGGTAGGCTGAAATCTAGACAATAATCAAAAGGTTTATTATAGTGGATTTCTTAAGTTGCTTGTGAGGGAAAGCTGTGGTTTTTCCCTTTCTGGGTTTCCATGTAAAAATCCTATGTTCTTACTTTCTTGCACTATCTTTGTTATTCTAGCACCTTATAGTTTCTTTACTATTCTATCTCTTGTGTTTGACTTTGAGGGACCTGGTCCCTCACTATGTGGTGCAACCCCAAGGGTTCCATCAGTTGTTATTAGAGGGGATTCACTTTAAAAGGTTCATACCTAGGGTATTCTGGTCATCATGACTTCTATAACAAAACTAGGGGTGGAAAGAAAAGAAACAGGAAGGGAGAGATTCCAAACCTTGAAGGCTTTAGAGTTTGATCAAAGTGAAGAAGACTCTGATATTTCACTTTTAGAAACAAAAATTATTAGAGATATAAAAAAGGGTGGTCATCTTAGAAAATGAAATGGTTAGATTGAAGAGTGTTGCAAAAATTGTATCTCTGAAGCATTCATGAGAAAATACCAAATGCAAAAGAATGATCAGGTCCTTGAAAAGTTATAAAGGAAAACTACAGCTGATGAGTATGCAGTAAACAAACCTTAACAGCATGGGAATATTGTTCCAGTGAAGTTGACAAAGATGGGAAGATTGCAGATGTGTCTATTTAGCAGTGGAAGACAATCCAGTTATCTATGATTCCTTATGTATATTTATCAAAAACTAAGAAGATGAAGAAGAAAAAGAGGTGACCCTTTTTGACTTAATGGATGACCTAGATAACTACTCTGCTAAGAAGATAAAAAGGCTTACTGGTGTTTTGATAGACTCTATATGTGAACGAATTGCTGAGATGAATGTATTAGAGAAGAAAGTAGAGAATTAAGAATGAGTTGATTGCTTTTACTCTCCAAATCTCTGAAACAGAAGAGTTTTTAACAAAGATAAAATCTAAAAATTAGAGTTTAATGAGTAATTTGAATAAAGTAAATAATAGACACAAAAAGAGGAAGAAAGAAGCTTCATGGCTTCGAACTGATCTTGAAGAAAGACTAAGGGATTCTCAAAAACACCTTATGTTTGCACTTCATAGAAATGAAAATTTTGAGAGGGACCTGTTCAGGTTGAAAGAAGAATTGAATAAGTATCTTTAATGGATTACTTCCCTACTGATTCTTTCTAACTTAACTAGTCAAGGTGAAATGATGATAGAGGCCTGGGGCATCAAGGAGAATTCCAGCCTAATATGTCTCAAAGAAAGACTGTCAATAATGTTAGAAGCATAGAAAGCAAACTCCTGTGCACTCATTATGGAAGAAAATGATATTTGAAAGAAATATGCTAGTACTGGCTTAGGGCTAAATTGAGGAATACTGAATACATTCAGTAGGAGAATGCATATTTTAAGGAATTTAAGTATTTGAAAGGTGAAACACCCTGGGTTTTGGCCCTTGGAAATTTCCTGAACTTTGAGCTCACTATCCTACTGACGACTTAAACATACAAGTTTTATGGTGTGGATACGGGTCAGGTGACCTTAGTCGTTAGGTGACCAGTGAATGGTGATTAGGTTTTCGGTCTTGGGAATGACTTGGTGGTACAAGCCGTTAGGGTTTGTGATGGGTTGTTAGGACGATCCTTAACCCAATCAAAAACTTAGTGACTTAAATTGGCTCTGAGTATGAGTGGCTCACTAAGGGTTATTAGGATAGTATATAGATGGAAAGGTTCAGTCATATGTTGTCTAGTGTGCATATCCTTGGGCTCTGTCTTGGATACAACTAAACCATGTAGGTCGTATGGTCAGGTAACGTGTAAGGTCATGGAGTTTTATGGTGGAAACTGTGTGGGTGTCCAACTCATTTTCTTAGTGATGACTCAATAGTACAAGTCGTATGTTGGGGTCACGAGTTAAGGGGTCGACTCATAACCACCTGCAGTTCTTTTTACAATTTTAAGCTGGGGACACTTTTGATATTTCTCACTTAAAGTCCTTAAGGCCCCACATCCCTATAAAAATTTTTGGTCATTCATTCCACCCTTTACAATATTAAACATCCTCTTTACTCTCTGTAATACCCCGGGAAATTTTTTGTTAAAATTTTGTGCGTAAACGTGTTGGGTTCTATCATCTAGAATGAATTATAAATTTTCCATGTGGAATGTCTTAGATTATAACCCACCATTGCATAGAGTATCTAATAATCTTTCCAACGATATGTGGATCATCCAAAACGAACACCCGAGCGACGAGTTATAAACATTCCGATCGAACTGTGAATAGTATGAATAGTAAAACGTGCAGGAAAAAGTACTGAGGCCTGGCATATTTTTGCTCCAACTTTAAACGATCATAACTCCTCGTACATAATGATCTGGGTGATCTACTATACATCAATGGAAAGCTCTGCGAGTCTTCTTTCTAATGAAATTAGTTTCATCCAATTTTTCTATCGGAGCAAAAATTTATGGTCGATCTACTTCAGCCTATCAAAAGCAAATTTTTGGGTCAACTTCAAATGATCATAGCTCCTCGTACACAATGATCTGGGTGAGATACTATATACAGAAAGATATGATAGTCCTCTTTCTAATGAAAGTGGTTTCATCCAATTTGGATATCGGAGTAAAACGTTATGGTTGATCTACTTCAGACTATCAAAACAGTCCACCAAAGGACAGATTTGAGAATTATTTGATTTTTAAGGGCGTTTTGGTCATTTTTCCTCACCCAAAATCCATCCAAACCCTATATTAAAGCCTATTAGAAGCATTATATGTTATATTTCATCAAATTCCCTCAAAAAGAAAACCCTAAGCTCCTATATCCAACTTCAAGAACCTCCAAAGTTCACCATTAATTCTGCAAATTTATCAAGATTCCAAGTTCCTAGTTCAAGAACTCCAAGAACCATCATTCAAAGACACGATTAACATCTCAAAAATGAGTATTGATCTAAAGTTCATCATTCAAGGTATGTGGGGTTTTTCAATAAGAACTCTCTTTTGTTCTTGTGCTCAAAAGTAATTTTCTTTACAAAGGCATGATTTTTATTTGATTTTTACGAATTTGAAGCATGAATCCATATCTTATGATGATTATTATGAAATCTTGATGTTTACAATTTTGAAAAATGAATTTACATGTGTGGAGATATAAAGCATAAATCTTGAACGATATTTATCATAATTTTGATATTTGAGTCGTGAATCCCCATTGAAAATTGTGTTTTTTTTTGAGAAAGTGTGTGTTATAAGCACATTGATGTTGAATATTTGAGATATTTTAAATGATTTGACCTTTTGATCTTAATGGAGTTGTTTTGAAATCGAGTGTGAAAGAAATCCACAACGTGGTTGATTTTGATAGATGGGAAGCATGATGACTCCCGATGTATATTTATATATTACTGAAATTTTTTTGTTGTGAATTGTCTTTGAAATGATCTGAGCTAAGTCCGGGAGAAATATTTAGCACTAAGTGGGAGGTATAAAGTGACCTTACTTCCCTAGAACTACGTGCCCCCGTAGGAGTGACCCTGAGACTGATTTATATAGTGATCACTAGTTTGTGTGGATTTAACATCGATAGTCCTACTCCGATAGCAAGGATAGGACGGCTCTCCCTAACGCGGGTTGTACGTTGGACTCCATGTAGCTCACATGGTTTATGTTAGTTATAGGATCTCCCAATGTGTGTGTGTTTTCTTGTGTCTATGGTGAATGGTGAAGTAATTTGAAAGTGGAATTGTGAAAGTTATTCTTTCAAAAGATTTAAATGATATTTACATTATGAGAATTGATATTCTTGATGAACTGAAAGTGATTGACAAATTATATGATGACTCACATGTGTTATTGTACTTATTTCATCCTCTCATGATTATGATAATTTTGTTCGGGCTATGTGAGTCTTTCATACATCCTGCATATTTCTTATAAATATTTATGATGATGATGTTTATACAACTGCATACACCCTCATATACTAGGTTTCTTTCCATGGTACTAACCCACATCTTTAGATGTGGGCTGCATTTTCTCGGAATGTAGGTTCAGGTGCTCAGTTCCAGGTTCAACATTAATTTTTTGGGTACGCTGTTCTACATCCTCTGTTGTGGTGAGTCCTTATGTTCCGAGGATGTGATGTTTGATGTTGGTTTCACGGAATTGTTTACATTTGATAATTGAGTATGAGTCAGTTGAGGCATGTCTCAATGGCTCGCTGGTTTTATTAATTTTCTTAAAGGCTTGTCAGACTAGTATAAATATTGGGAGTTGACTAATAAGTCATATTTTGTTATCTTTCTGAAATTCTTTTATTCTTGGATGATGATTATTCTGTTAATATTTGAGGGTTATTTATGAAAACTCCATTGATTTGTGTTGAACTAAATAAAAATGGCTCAAAGTGTTAGCTTGGGGCTACTCGTAGCCTCAAGCACCGTGTAACGCTCTAGAACCCGTTTTCCGGGGCGTTACCCTCTCTCAAAATATTCTCAAGAAAAAATGGCTAGGGTTTCTCCAAAGTAGTCATCTAAGGGCTTAAAGATAAATATATCTTTATGAATCTTTGAAATTCGGGCTTGTGACTCTTCCCTTATTGTTAATTTACTAAAATCACGCGTTTAAAGTATTTTTCATGTATCATTAATGGTGGTTTTGAAATCAAGTTGAGGAGTTTGAATGCATATTTTTTAACATTATTTTCTATGGTTTGAATTGTGATTATGCAAGTTTTAATTATGGTTTTGATCATGTGGGTGCATGGGAATGGTCATTTAATGAAGGGCCCATGGTTGATCAAAAATTTGATTATTTTTTACAATGATAATGGCATACCCCTAACCTATTTTTGAAATTGTCAATGAGAATGATTTTTGTCACATAGTTTAATTATTCTTGGAATATTTCATCGCATAAATGGTAAATGAAACATGATTGACTTTGGTTGGTTTCATATGGTTTTAGAAAGGCATTGGTGGCCATAGTTTGATTATAAATGGTTTTGGTTAATTGGAAATGATGGAGTCTAATTTCGTTTAATGGTTTATATGTCATAAGGTAATAGACTAGCAAGCACTAATTCTTGTATGATGATACCAATGGTTAATTTTTCCAAATAAAAATAATCCTTGGGAAATGGTTGGGAATGTGTAAATGATTTAATATGAGCTTAGAGAGAGTCGAGTAGCAAAGTTGTGGAAGGTGATGGTCTCGGGGGACCGACACTGGAAACTCACATTTGTCTATGTGAGGGTGGTCTTGGAGACCATGTGCTTGATATCACTCTTTATATTTTTAGAGATGTACTAGTCCTCTCAGGTTCTTTTCTCCGGTCGTACGGCTAACACGCACTGGGGCCCTTTTACTAGGGGGAGCTGAATCCATATAGCCATGGGTGGTTTTAGGACGGTCAAGCTACTCAGCCCAGGTTAAAGGATTTAAATACATGCAAAACCTTGTTCCCTATCCTGACACGATATATATATATATATATGTGTATGTGTGTGTGTGTGTATGTGTATATTTATGTGTGTACATATGATTTCATATGGTTAATTGATTTGGTTTTGAAATGATGGCATTATCTTATCTTTTTCTCTTGGTTACATGCTAACGTTCACTTTGCTAACCATCTTCGGGCACTGTATCCCCATTCAATATAGGAACAAACCATACTACCATTCCTCCTGCTCTGTGACTTGGATTCAAGAATAACTTTGAGTAAAATTAAAGTGGTGAGCTTTCATACTCCAAAAGACCCCATTTAAGGATATAGACTTCTTTTCATAATTATTATTTCTATTGTTACAGTTTTGGATATGGTTAGGGGCAAGTCCTGACCAGGTGTTCTTTGATTCTAGTTCGAGGCTTTGTCAGACTACTATAGGCATGGATGGTTCCGATATTAGTGTTAGCCTTGGTATTGGTATTGGCATTGGGATTGGTATTGGTCAGACATTTGGTTGTGGTTATTTAGTTATGATTATAGACTTCATCTAATGCCTTTAAATTAATATTGTTTTATCTTGTTATATGTTTGAAATTCATCTGACATGGGATATGGGATGGTCAACGGTAGGGTATTAGGGGTGGTCTTCAGTGCCTGTTGGACTTAAGGCGCCCAACAAGACTAGGCCCTGGTTCGGGTCGGTCAAAAGGATAAAAGGGAAGTCATCATTGCCTACATAGGCCAAAAGGGAGTTGATTATGCCATTATTTTCCTAGTGGAACTCAAATTTAAGTGGATTCCCAAGCCCAACTCATGATAATGATTCAAGAGATGATAACGAGGATTTGAGTCAAGAATGGTCAATTAATAGTATGTGCTCTAAGATCAATATTGGAAGACCTGACTGGATTCTCTCTCTAGACACTTCAAATTAAAAGTTACTCATTATGAAAGAGATGATTTTAAGGGACCTTTTCCCAAATAAATTCATCTTAGGAGAAGAAACTTAAGGCAGTATAAGTGAAGTAATGTTTTGGACTTGGTCCTCAGACCTGTTCTAAAAGAGCAAATTGAGACTGAGATTGATCAAAATACCCTGACCTAACATCTGAGTCAATGTCACTCCTAAAATTTGGCTATGTCCGGGGGATAACTATCCATGATATAGTAGGTGCATACTAATATAACTGAATATCATACCTTTGGAAGAAAATAGTTAAAGCAACCACAAGTTGAAAATTCACTCAAGTAAGAGAAGGACCTGGTCCTATCTCTCAGGTGAGTACCAAAATAATTTGCCTTAAATTTTTTAGGAAATTTCTATTTGAAAAGGCCACATGTCCTATCTTATATGAACAAAAGTTGTCAATATGATTCAAATATAAAGAGTCACACCACTGTCATTAGACGTATCTATTCAAAAAGGTATTTATTAAGTGTCAAATGGTCATCTTTTCAATTATAAATTCAAATCCTCTTATTCTCTTCTTAATTAACTTAGAACATTATTCTATTCCTAAGACTAAACTAGTCCTTTTCGTTCCCTTCTCTAAAGTTCAAAATAGCTTAAATCCATCTTCTTCAAACCCCATAAAAGAGTCATCCACTGATCATCCTCAAGAGTCACAAAATACTTTACCCATCAGTCTTACTCTTAAAATTCCCAAAATCCTAAGTGAAAATTTTTTTGTTGACAATCCTACATCCATCAAAGTTCTTGCTGAGTTAGCCTTGGAAGATTTGAATCAAGGCCTCGACTCTCCAATTGAAAAAGAGCTTTCTCAACCAGAATTTTTGCCCTTCTCAAAAGAACCAGAGTCCTCTAATGACCAGCAAATTCCCATTCATCTTGAAGAATTGGTAGGTTCTAAAAAATTAGAAAATCTGCTAGTACCTGGTTCCTCTAGTGGCTCTAAGACAAAATCCATCTTTTCTTAACTATGTGATGATGAAATTCCTATAAAGAGATATATTCCTATTAGGAACATGAACTTGGGAGTTGAGAATCTTCTTATCCTTGCTGGCGATCCAAATGAAAACTCTGAAAGTATTAAGGAGCAATCTTTAAAGGAAAAGAATAAAGAAACAAAGAATGAAGGGGTGGTATTACCTCCAAATAAAGAAGATAAAGAGGATGAGGATAATCAACCTCTGAGTTGGAAAATCAATATACTAAAGGACAACAAAAGAAAAGGAAAAATGATTGACACAGGTGTACAATGTACTAGATCCTATTTCACTAGGGGATCTAAATAAAAACTTCTAGTAGATGCCATAAAGGAAAGTAAGTTTTCTACTACTAAAATAAGAAGACTCAAGAAAGCTGTCATAACAGAGGAAGCAAATAATAAAGTAGTGGGGGTCGAAAAAGATGAGGATATTGAAACTAATATTGTCATTGCATCTAAAGGGAAAAGACTAGAAGTTCATGGTGATGTGAGGACCAAGTCCTTTGATCCAAAGTCTGGGAGTCACACATAGTTGTGAAAAGGAAAAAAGTGTCTAAGGGACCTATTCCTATAAAGAGAAAAGTTGATGAAGAGAAAGAGCTAAGTAGTGAATCAAAGATAAGAAGAAAAGAGTAAGAAAAGAAGGTTGTCCCTAGAGAAGTAAGAAATGTTGTCTTGGAAATGCAGAAAGTGTTGAATGAGAGATATTTTAATCCAAAAATCTATTAAAAACCAGGGATGGTAGAACTGGTAGAATATATGAGGCATTAGGGTTTGCTTCACCTACTTGAAGAATCAACCCCTATGTTATTTGAAAATAAAGTTAGAGAGTTTTACTATACCATGGACTTTTCAGAAGGTGGCCTAAGCTTAACTGCCCAGGGGCAATGAAAGACAATCTATCTAGATGAAAAAAATCTAGGAAGGTTTTTAGATGTGCCTATTATAGGAGTAAAATTTGTTGTGATGGAGCAACCTACCACTGAATTTATGATTGAAGCCTCTAAAGTGGGTGGGACTTCAATAGCTAGGGTGAAAAAGAAGTTTCTAATCAGTGAGTTTCAGCTAGTATATGAGTTCAGCAACAAGGTTCTATTACCAAGACCAGAGATAAAGACCATTGCCTCTGGTGTTGACCTATTTCTAATAGAACATTTAAGTAAATTTGAGTTGATAATGATACCTGTTCTTATAATAGAGCACATGAGGAAAATAATCTATGAGAAAGAAGGGAAACATGGAATGCCTTACGGGTACATACTAAACAAGATTTTTGATCACTATGGAATAACATGGACAAAGGGAACCCCTGGAACAGTTAAACAAAAGTTTAGTTAAACAGAAGTTTAGTCGGATGACCTAGTTAGAGAATGAACTCATGAAAGGAAATGTTGGAACTGCGTCCTAAGTATTAGAACTCTTGGATGCTCAAGAAAATTTTAATAAATAATTTTAAGAGTTGAGGATTCAACTAGCTGCAAAGGACACTGAAATAGTTCATCTAAAAATGCAGAATCAAAAGGTGTCCTCAGAAGGACCTTGTGACGCTGAAGCACTAAAAATAGAGAATACAAAGCTCAAAGAAAAAATTACAGAGTTAACTGGTGAAGTCAAAAGATTGAATGTTGAAGTAAAATCTCTTACCAAACAATTACTGGATGCTCATACTGTTGTAGCTAATAGAATGTACATGTTGCTAAAATCATTCTCCTCTAAACCCCCTTCTACCTGAACCCTATTGTGTCAGTCTATTGAGTCAGTACCTGGTTCATATTCATATAGTATCCTTTGCAAAAAGTTGTATTATAATTTTCTGGTACATTGTACTAGTACTGGTCTAATTGGTTAATGAATGAATTTCTTCTTATGTGCTTCAATTATTTCATTTACTTTAAGCTATTCTTCATGTTAGTGTTACCCCAGTGTCTATGAGTTAATTAGTCTATACCTATCTTTACTTATGATTTACTGTCAATCCTTTTTAATGATGTCAAATAGGGGAATACTAACTTCATATAAGGACCAGGTATAATGATTATAATGTATGATGTGTAGGGATCAAGGTGTGATGAGTATGATGTGTGATGTGTAGAGACCAAGGCATGATAGTATGATGTGCAACGACTAGGTACCATGTAACGATGTTGACCATGTACCATGAAATGATGATGTCATGTGTGGCATATTGAAAGAGGGAAGAAATTAGAGGTTTTACTGTAAATGACAACACGAGACCAGGTCCCTATGTTACATGATGGTGATGGAGGAAGCAGGATGATAGGGGAGACATTTATCTTTAGGTGGTAATCATATTAATTAAATGTGATGAATGCGCACTAATGCTCAAAGTTGAATGGTTGGTTTGTCATCATCAAAAAGGAGAAAATTGCTATATGAATTTTTAGCGATGAACAGCTAACTGCAAGGGACCAGGTCCCTAGATGTGCAAGATATAGTACAGTTGGCACACGTTGTCTGCACAGTTTTGTCATCTTGTATCACAAACTTGTAGGTGCCATTTTTTACTAATTAGGATAGCTGGTCCAATGATCTTTCAGCCCTAATTATCACTTAGCTATAAGAGAAAATAGATGCCTCTTTATCAAATAGTTTTTTGACAATTAAAAAGAGCGTAGAGAGACAACATAAACCCCATTTCAACAATATTCAAAATCTTGGCTATTTATGAGAGATTAAATTGAAAATTGTTCTTGAGTGAGCACTAATTTGTTGCGAGCTACTCATGCTATAAGAGTAGTGTTTGCTTTGAGAGTTCTTAGGTTGAGTTGCCTAAGTTTGTTGCTGTTTAGAGCTAATCAGTGTAGAGTGTCCTTGGTATAGTTACCAAGATGAGCTTGTAGTAGAGTTGGTACAACCAAAAGGAGCTAGAGGTAGGATGAAATCTAGATTGTAATCAGGAGGTTGATTATAGTGAATTTCTTGAGGTACATGTAAGGGCAAGCTGTGATTTTTCCTTTTCTGGGTTTCCATATAAAAATCTTGTATTCTTACTTTCTTGCATTGTCTTTGTTTTTTTAGCACCTCATAGTTTCTTTACTGTTCTATCTCTTGTGTTTGACTTTAATAGACCCAGTCCCTCACTGTGTGGTGCAACCCAAGGGTTCAAACATAGGTCTTCCACGGTCTCGCAATCAGTATGAATCTATTTGGGTCATTATAGATAGGATGACTAATTCTGATCTAGTCACGACCCAAACCAGGGCCTAGTCGTGATGGATATCTCAAGCTTACCGTAGACTGGAGACCATCCCCTTATCCTAACCCCAAGAGCACAATGATAATAATAATAAAGCTAAAGCCAATCAAGATAGCAATAAAAGATAAATAAGTAAAATGAAATCTCTAGCAATAAAAACCAACAATCCAACCCACACTTGTCCATAAAAGCCTTTAAAATCAGAATACCAACTGATTCGGGACATCCACCTGACTATGACCAAAACAGAATTCCAAAACACTAGAATAGTAATGAAACTAATGAAATTATCAGGCCTTTATAAAGATGGAAGCTCACCATTTTACAACAAATCTGTAAGAGTACTCAACCATCTAGTGCTGTACAAGAGCAATAGAAAATCCTTTAGGCCCTACATCATGAAACTATGTAGCATCCAGGAATGGTCAGTGGGATAAACACTGGCATGTAACTCAGGGAAAATTAAAAAATAATGTCAATGCCATAAAACAGTAAAAACCAAATGCACAACAATTATATATAAATTTATAGGATTTCAAGAGAGGGACAAGGGTCATGCACATGCGAGTTTAAACCATTAACCTAAACTATGTAGTTTGCTCCATCCTTAAGGCACCCACGAGCTATATAGGTCCAGCTCTTCTTATTAAAAGGGCCCTAGTATGTGTTAGCCTCATGAACCAAGGAATTCTAAGGAAGGGAAAAAGAAGCCAAGGCTCTTGCCATTCCAAAATATAATGTGTGAACCATGCACACGGTTATATATAACCCCACGCTGGCGAATATGGTTTCCAGTGTTACTTACCCCAGGACTACACCTTCACGATGAGCTAAAAAGCTCCCTTTAACCCCAATTTAAAATAGTTTGCACATAATCTCAACCATTAACCCATGAGTCTTACATTAAGGCATTTACCACTTGGTACGTCATACCTATTATGTTTGAAAGATACTATAATCATGCTAAACCAATCCATGTAACCATTCGACTCTCAAAGTTATATTTTCAAATCCATAGATTCACCACCAAGGCCCTTTTAAACCCGTTTTAATAATTAACCAATTATCCATTAATGCAATGCAATGGGTTCATAAATAAGTTGAATTATGCTATTATCCATGTTCAAAAAACAAAATTTACATATTTAATGCCATTACCAAGCCAAAGAGACATCAATTTGGGGAAGCCTATGTTGCCCATTCCAATTCCCATAAAAATGCACCCAACAAGTACAAAAACCATAAATTTAAATCATAAATCATCAATATAAATCATGGAAAAAGTAGTTCAAGTGATACCAATCAAAATCCCTTAACCCAATTTCAAACCCACGATTCAAAACACATGTATAATGATTAAATAAGTGCCACAATGTAAAATTAATGTACGAGAATGAGATACATGCCTAAAATACACAAGAAATTGAAGTCAATTTAAAGTTGGAGCCAGAATAATGAATTTACTGAAACACTTGAATGTTCTTGGGTTTTGAGTTTGAGAGAGAAAGAGAATGATTTGATCTTTGAAAACTAAAGAAAATGGGGTTATTTTATGTTTAAAGAACATACAAGGGGTAAAAAGACAAAAAGCCCCTCTTCCCAAGTGAAAAAATAAAAATTGGACAAAATTAAAACATTGGTCTATCACCCCATTATTATGGAGGGTAGCCTTCACGCCAATATGACGGAGGCTAACCTCTATCGTGCACCAATATCGCAGACCCTCACTACCTTGGGGTCCCAAGATGACCCTAAACCCCTTCTAAAAATTTAGAAACTTTCCCAAATTACCCATTTAACATCCCTAAACATAAATCAAGTCAAAAATTGACATTACAAATGTGGGAGCCCAAAAGTAAAATCATAGAAATTTTTAGGGGTCTTATAGTACCTAACCCCACCCCCAGGATCATTCGTCCTTGAATGAGAAGTTAGGCTATTTTTGCACGACATTTGTAAGAATGCCTTAGAATCAAATGACAAATCTCAAAGTGCAACAAGAGGAAAGCACAATTCATAGCTCAAGCACTCTCGTCTAACACAGTGAATAAGAGTAGGTATTTTGCCCTCATATCTTCCTCATATTCGCATGTAGCTTCTTCAACCTTTTGATTTCTCTAAAGGACTTTCACCGAGGCTACATCTTTTATCCTCAATCTATAAACTTACCTATCCAATATCTTAAACAGTACCTCCTCATAAGACAAGGAATCTGTAACACCAATATTCTTAACCAGAACTATCAAAGAAGGATCACCTACACACTTTTTCAGCATAGACACATGGTAAATAGGGTGAATAAAAGCAAAACTTAATGGTAACTCTAACTCATAAGCGACATTGTTAATCCTTCTTGCAACCTTATATGGACCAATGTAACAAAGACTGAGCTTCCCTTTTTCCCAAACCTTAAAACTTATTTCATAGGAGATACCTTCAAGAATACCCAATCACTTACTTTGAATTCCCACTCCCTTCACCTCACATCCCATATATGATTTTTTTGTGATTTTGGGTTGTCCTATGTCTTTATCTAATCACGTTCAATTTCTCCATGTCTTGGTGAACCAAGTCAGGGCCAAATAACCTAGTCTTACCTACCTCAAACCGCCCAATAAGAGACTTTCCCCTCTTACCATAAAGAGCCTCAAAAAGATCCATCTGATTGTTGGAATGGTAACTATTATTATACGCAAACTCAATAAGAGTCAAATGGTCCATCCAACTTTCACTAAATAAATCACATAGGCCCTTAGCATACCCTCTAAAGTCTGAAGAGTCTGCTCTACTTTTCCATCCATTAGAGGGTGGAAGGCAGTTCTAAGATTCACCTGAGTACCCAAACCTTTCATAAATGAATACTAGAAGTGAGAATAAAACTGAATTCCTCAATCTGGAATGATGGACACAAGTTCTCCATGCAATTTGACAATCTCTTTAATGAATACCTTAGCATAATCCTCTCCTAAGTAATTTGTCCTCACAGGCAAGAATGACCATAATTATTTATTCTATCCACAATGACCCAAATCGAATCATACTGATTGCGAGACCGCAGAAAAACCATAATAAAATCCATATTAATCATCTCTCACTTCCATATGGGCAACTCAATCACTTGAGAAATACCACCCAGCCTCAAGTTCTCAACCTTGACTTGTTGACAAACCATACACTTAGCAACAAAATTTTTGACATTCCTCTTCATATTACTCCACCAGTAGATTTAGTCATAGTACATCTTATTCAAACCCAGATGAACTGTATATGAAAACTCATGAGCCTCAGTCAAAATCCTTTCCCGTAGCCCATCAACATCAGGAACCACAACTTCCTTGATACCTTAAAATGCCATATCCCCTAATTTTGAATGTTATAACCCTTTGCTGACCCACACCATCCTTAATATATATATGTATGGGATCCAAAACCTATTTTTCCTTCACCTAAGCACTAAGAGATGATTTAATCACTTCTTGAACAATAAACCCTCCATCCTCAGAGTCTAAGAGATAGACTCTAAAGTTAGCTAATCTGTGAATATCTTTCACTAATCCTCTCTTTTTCTTACAAAATAAGATAAACTCCCCATAGAAAACCTGCTAAGAGCATTAGCAACCAAATTATTTTTATTTGTATGGTAGTGTAAGCTTATGTTGTAACCTTAAGCAATTTAAGCCACCTTCTTTGTCTGAGATTCAATTCCTTCTACGTAAGCATATACTGCAAGCTCTTACGATCTGAATAAATATCCATATGCACCCTATACATATAGTAGTTCTATATAAAGCAAAAACCCAAACGCCAACTCTAAGTCATGAGTCGGGTAATTCTTCTTATGAACTTTGGGTTATCTGGAAACATAAGCTACAACCTTACTACGCTATTTCAAATCATAACCCAGATCCACACGGGACACATCATAATATAAAACAAACCCCTTAGTACTCTCGGGTGTGGTCAACGCTAAAGCAAAAGTCAACTTATGATTCAACCTCTCAAAACTACCCTCACAAGCATCAGACCATAAGAACTTAACCTTCTTCTGAGTAGCATTGTCAATGAAGTAGTAATAAAGGAGAAACTCTCTACAAACCTCTTATAATACCCAACTAATCCCAAAAAGCTCCTAATGTCCTTTGGTGTTGTAGGTCTAGGACATTTCTTAATTGTCTCAACTTTTTATTGATACACATTGATCCCTTCACTAGAAACAACATGCCCAAGAAAGGTCACAACATTAAGACAAAACACATTCTTAGAAAACTTGGCATACAATCTCTTCACTCTTAGAGTACATCAAGATGTCTTCAATGAAAACTATTACAAACAAGTCCAAAAACTGCCTCAACACCCGATTCATAAGATCCATAAAAATGACCAGAGCATTATTCAACCTAAATGACATAACCAAGAACTCATATTGGCCATATCAAGTTTGAAAAGCAGCGTTGGAAATATCAACCTCTCAAATTTTCAACTGATAATAAAGCAAACAAAGATCAATCTTAGACAAACACCTAGAAACTTGAAGCTGGTCAAAAAGATCATCAATCCTAGAAAGAGGATACTTATTTTTCAGTGTCACATTATTTAGCTGATGATAGTCAATACATATATGAAAGGACCCATCTATTTTTTGTATGAAAAGTATAGAAGCATCCCATCAAGAAACATTATGACAAATGAGACCCTATAACTACTTCTTAATATCATTTAGTTCAGTTGAGGCCATCCGAGAAGGAAGAATGGAAATGGGATGGATATTCGGTCAAAGATTAATCCTAAAATCTATTTTCGTATTGAGAGGAATCCTATTAAGATCATCATTAAATACTTTAGGAAATTCACTTACCATAGGGATAGATTGTAAAGACTTTCAAAATTAGAATCCTTAACCTGACCTAGATGATACAAAGACCCTTTGGAAATCAACTTTTGGGATCTAAAATAGGAAATAAACATCCCTTAGGGAACTAAGGAACTCCCCTCCAATTCGATCACCAGTTCATTAGGGAATTGAAGACTAACTTTTTGGGTCTTACAATCTAGAGAAACATAGGACAAATGGAGCATATCTATCCCTAATATCACATTAAAATCCACCATATAAAGCTATACCGAATCAACCAATGCATCCTCATGAAAGATGGACACCACACAACCTTTATAGATTTTTCTAGAAACAATAGAATCACCCACCAGAGTAGAAACAAAAAAGGGGTTGAAAATACTTTTAGGACAAAAACCAAAGTGTACAATCATAGAAAGGGTCACATAAAATAGGGTAGTACCCAAATAAAGAAAATAATAAATGTCATGAGAGAAGAGCTATAATATACCAGTAAAAACATTGGGGGATTCCTCAGATTCCTGGTGAGTAGCAAGTCCATAGAGACAATTCTAGCTAGCATCGGTACCAAAAGTGGCACCCTTAGGTGCTGGAGCGGAGAAGTGGAAACCAAAACTTTTTTAACTCCAGTTGCAACTTTAGCTATAGGACAATTTCTTTGCAAATATCCAATATGACCATAATTGAAATACAATTTCCTTCTCTCCTTATAATATCCATGGTGTAGCTATCCATAAAATTAATAAGAAGAATAAGGTGGGGCTAACTGAGTTCCACTAACCTAAGACTGGGCACCCTATGATTTAGGAACACTATTAGTCTAAAAGTGATGATCACTAGAAGGCTTAGATAAGGACTAGCCATCAAATGAAAATTCCCCCAATTTTTTTCAGTCCATTGTACCATCACTCCCACAGTTTTTTTTTGGCCTGCACCCTACTTTGAATATCTAAACTTCTTATTTTGCCTCCCTTCCTTATCTACTTATTTCTTTTTCTGAGCCTCTACCTACTGCATATAAACCACCAACCTAGAGATGTTATTAGCATCATTCAATATCATAGACTTACTCTCTAATATCAAATCACAGGACAACCTAAAAGCAAACTTCCTTATTTTAGACCTTGCATTAGCCACTAACTCCAGAGCAATGGGACAACTGCTGAAATTTTAGAGCATACTTCTTCACACTCATCTTCCCCTGCTTTAAGTTTACAAACTCTTCTTCCTTAGCTTCCCTCAACTCTTGAGTAAAGAAGTAATTATACAGGGCATGCAAAACTCATCCCATACTACTTGTTTAGTATCATCATCCCTCATTGCTTCCTATTTTTCATACCACAAACAAGCTACAGATTTTAATTGCTATGCAATAAACTCTACACCTTTAAAATCAATAGTATGCATCGGCCTAAAAATCTACTCCATGTCATCAACGAACCCTTGAGATCCTTCTCAACCTTAGAGCCTGTAAAAGTTGAGGTATTCAATCTCATAAGCTGGCCAACTCAAGTGACTAGACTCTATAGCTTGAAATAGAACATAAGAAAGAGAAACATTCCTAAATGCCTTATAGACTCCCTTTTATAAGTGTGGTGCGCTATACACTCATAAAAAAGACTTTACTCAACATGGCTTTATAGACATATAAAGGCCCTAAACCATGCTCGAATACTAAGCTTGGCATAACCCAAATTAGGGGACCTAGTTATGATGGGTATCTAAATCCCATGATGGATCGAGACCACACCCTTAGCTAACACCAATAGAACAATAATAATATCAAAGAAAAAGCCATTGAAGATAGCAATAGAAGATAAATAAGTCAAATAAAAATTTTAAGAGTCAAAACAAACAATCAAACCTATCTTGTCCACAAAAGGCTCTAAAATAGAAATACCAACTGAATCGAGACATGCCCCCAACTATGACCTAAAAGGAAATCCAAAGCACCAGAAAAATAATAAAACTAATGAAATAACCAATCCTTTTAAAATATGAAAGTTCACCACGTCGCAGCAAATCTACAAGAGTACTCAGCCACCTAACACTATACAAGAGCAACAGAAGACCCTTTGGACCTTATATAATGAAAAAATGTAGCATCCATAGATGGAAAGTAGAATAAGCACTGATATGTAACTTAGGGAACGTGATAAAATAATGTCAATGCCATAAACCAGTCAAAACCATATGCACAATAATTATATATACAAATATAGAAAGTCGGGATAGGGACAATGGTCATGAGCATACGAGTTTAAACATTTAACCTAAACTATTTAGTGTGATCTATACTAAAAGCACCCATAGGCTATATGGGTTTATCTCTCCCTAATAAAAGAGCCCAGTACGTGTTAACCGCACAAACCAAGGAATTTAAAGAAAGGGATAAAGGCACCAAGGCTCTAGCAATTCCAAAATATAATGCGTGAACCATGAACATGATCATACAGAACCTCACACCGACAAATGTGGCTTCTATTTTTATCCCCCGAAATACACCTTCACGTTGAGCTACATAATTATCTTTAATCCCAAATTAAAATAACATGGGTTGTGGTGCAGTGGATGCCCACTCCACCCTTAACCAGAGGTCGAGGGTTTGACCCTTGGTATGGAGAAAACTCTATTGGAAGCACTGCTACCTTAATAGGCCCTGCAACGCGTGATCCTGATTAGTCAAGGCTCCAATGCGGCACTGGACACCGGATGGGAAACCAAATTAAAATAGTTTTTGCACAATCCTAACCATTAACCATAGAGTATTATATTAATGCATTTACCACTTGGTATCATTATACCAATTATGTTTGCAATCTAATATAATCATGCAAAACCAATCTATGTAACCATTTGACTCCCAAGTTCAATTTTAAAATATAAATCATGGCCACCAAGACCCTTTTAAATCTATTTTAAGCAATTAAAAATTAATGCAATACAATGGGTTCATAAATAAGTTGAATTATGCAATTATCTATGTTTGAAAAACTAAATTTACAAAGTGGGTTGGCGTTAATGCCATTACTAGGCCAGAAAGTCATCAATTTTGGGTAACCCATGTTCCCCATTTAATTTTTGATAATAATGCACCCAATCAATCAAAAAACGATAAATTTAAAGCATAAATCATCAATTTAAATCATGGGAAAAGTAATTCAAGTGATACCAATCAAAATCCCTCAACCAAATTTCAAATCCACAATTCAAAACACATGGATATAGATTAAATAAATGTCACAATGTAAAATGAAAGTTAGGGAATGGGATAAATGCCTAAAATACATAAGAAATTGAAGTCAATTCAAAGTTTAGAGTTCGGAAGATGAATTCACTCTAAAACCCTTGAATGTTCTTAGGTTTTTAGTTTGAGAGAGACAAAGAATGATTTAATCTTTCAAAACTGAAGAAAATGGGGTAATTTTATGTTTAAAGGTTGTATAAGAGGTAAGAAGATCAAAATCTCATCATCCTAGGTGAAAAAATAAAAATTAGATAAAAATAAACCATTGATGTGGCATGTCGCTATCACATGGGGTAGCCACTATTCCATACTAATATTCTAGAGGCTAATCTTTGTGGAACACTAATGTCGTGGACCCTTAAAGCCCCGAGGTACCAAAATTACCCCGAACCCCTACAAAAAATTCCAAAACTTTTCCAAATTACCATTTTTAACATCCTTAAACATATTTCAACTCAAAAATTGACATCACAAATTTGGGAGGGTCAATAATAAAATCGTTGAAATTTCGAGAGGTCTTATAGTCACTTCTTACCTATGAGGACTAATTACTCTAGAGAGGAGTATGCTAAGTTGTTTATTTAAGAGATAGTTAAATTGTATGGAATGCCAGTGTCTATCATTTCAAATCAAGGTATGAAGTTTTCTTCTCACTTTTAGCATTCATTTTAGAAAATTTTGGGTATTTAGGTGAACCTTAGCACTACTTTCCACCCTCAAATTGACAGACAAGCAGATGATTGATTTTAAGGGTATATGGATTGACCATTTTCCTCTTATTAAATTTCTTACAATAATAATTATTATTTTTGTATTCAGATGGCTTCTTTTGAGGCTCTATATGGTTGGGGTGTAGGTCTCCTATTAAGTAGTTCGAGTTTGGTAAGTCTAGCTTGTTTGTTCCTAACTTAGTTCACTAAGCCAAGGATAAGGTAACAATGATTAGAGAAAGACTTAAGACTACTCAGAGTTTCCAAAAGTCCTATGCAGATGTGAGGCAAAGGGAATTGGAATTTAAGGTTAGGGATTGGGTGTTCTTGAAGGTTTCTTCTTTGAAAGGAGTCATGAGATTTGGGGAGAAGGGGAAGCTCAGTCCCTATTGAATTTTTCCATATTAGTTAGTGATAAAAAATAAAAATATCGCGTATGAATTGGATTTTCTTGCGAGTTTGGCTTTTATTCATCCTATTTTCCATGTGTCTATGCTAAAAAAGTACACGGGTGACCCTTCTTTAATAGTGCCTATTGAGGATCTTGGGGTTTCAAATTCCTTATTTTATGAGCAAGTCCTAGTTAAGATATTAGATAGGCAAGTTCGTATGCTGAGGACTAAGGATGTATCTTTGATAAAGGTGCTTTGGAGGAATTATAAGATAGAAGAAGCTACATGGGAAGCTGAAGAAGATATGAAGGCCAATTACCCATTCTTATTTCCCACATCAGATAAAAATACTTGAGGTATGATTTTCAATATCCCACTTGTGTTATTTCATATTTGTCCTGGATTCTATTTCATTCTTTCTTTTATCGTGCGAGAAGTGCCCAAACATTTTTTCAGGGGATGAATGATCTTAGGAGGTAATGTGATACAAGTTCATGAGCTTTATACCCTTCAAGAGTTAAGTAATTGAAGTAGCCTAGTTTCTAAAATAATGTCAACACTGACAATAGTAAAGGTCTAGGTAATGAGTCATCATGTCACAAAACGAGTCATTAGGAAGACTCATTGTGATAATAGTGAGGTCACTCGGGAGTTTTGCTCTTATCACGAGTTGATATTATGAGTTGTGGTGTCAGACAATGAGTCATTGTATGATACTCTTTGTCATAACAGTGGGATACCAGGATTTTGATCCTCATGTTATGATTCCAGGTAATGACTCCTAGTGGTACCTTACGAGCTGTTACCTAACTCGTGACAACTGCCCTTATTTTTCGTGCACATTTTAATTAAGGTTATTTTGGTATTTTCCTTCCTTTACACTTTACCCCATGACTTATAAACACTCTAAAGGACTCTTTAACATTAGTTATCAAAAATCAAAATACTATTTTCTCCTCTTCAACTCCCAAGGCAAGAATACTAGGGTTTCTTAGGGGATTTACCATCTAGGATCCAAACTTAAGATTTTCTTTCAATTTATTTTGTATTTTAGGCATGTCTATCATTCCTAAACTTGTGTTTATCCTTATGGCATAAATTGGCTTAATATTCATGTGATTACATTATTGGGTTTGAAATTGGCTTGAGGTAATTCGAGTGATTTCTACTTGAATTGTTTTTCCCATGATTAAATATGATATTCATACTTTGATTAATGGTTTTGGGTTTGAATGGGTGCATTATTATAGGGAATAGAATGTGGAAACATGGTTTTCCCAAAATTGATGGATTATAGGATTGGTAATGGCACTAACCTCAAACCAAATTTATAACTTTTGTTTTGAATATAGAACTTGCATAATTGAGCCTATTTTTAGACTTTCCATTGCATTAATGGATAAAATAATAAATAAAATAGGTTTGTAATTCCTTGGTGGGAATGGTTTGGACTTTTAAATGGAACTTGGGAGTCTAATATTTGCATGGATTAATTGGCATAATTATATAATCACAGAAGTGTATTGGTATGACGATGCTATAATATAAATACCTTAATAAGTGACTTCTTGGTTTAACGGTTGGGTTTATATGTAAACTATTTTAATTTAGGCTTAAAGGAAATTGTGTAGCTGACCATAAAGGTGGAGGTCTAGCGAGGACCAAAACTGGAAACCATGTTTGCCAGTGTGAGGGTCTATATGATCGTGTGTATGGTACACACTACATACATATTTTAGATTGGCTATAGCCTTCGTTTCTTTAGCCTTTCTTTCAATTTCCTCCGTTCATGCAGCTAACATGCACCAAGGCCATTTTAACAAGGGGAGTTGAACCAATATAGCCTGTGGGTTCCTTTAGGATGGAGCGAGCTATGCAGTTTGGGTTAATGTCTTTAAACTCTCATAGTCATGACCTTATACCCTATCCAAGCATCCTATAAACGTATATATGAATATATGCATGTGGTTTTGACTGATTTTGGACATGGCATTATTTCATCACTTTTCCTGAGTTATATGCCAGTACTTATCCCACTGACCATCTCTGGACGCTGCATCATTTAATGATGTAGGGTCCTAGGGTTTTTTATTACTTTTGTGAAGCATTAGGTGGTGTGGTACGTCAGTTGAATTGTTGTGAAGTGGTGAGCCTCTATCTTTCAAAATGCCCTGCCATTTTATTAGGTTTGTTTTCTGATTTTGGGAATTGTGACTTTTCTTTGTCATAGTGGGGGCATGTCCCACCTAGTTGGATATTTTAGTTTTTAAAGGCTTTTATAGACAAGTGTGGGTTGGTTATTCATTTTGACTCTTAGTTCTTTTTTTGTTTATCTATTTTTCTTATCATTATGTTTGGTTGTCTTCTGTTGTATTCTTGATGTTACGCTAAGAGGGTGGTTTCCGGCCCACGATGTTGAGATACCCATCAAGACTAGGCCTTGGTTTGGGTCATGACAAATTTATAAGTTCAAATGCAATCTCAATGAATTATACAATAGTTACATGATCAACTATGTGTATAACCTATTATAATAAATATCTATATTTATTTGACAATTTCTAACAGACGGGTCATCTGTTGCAATAAATTAGTTATCTGTTGCAATGTATGTCTATATCTGTTTGATAATTTGAAACATTCGAGTAATATGTTGTAGTAGGTTAGTTATCTTTTGTAATAGATGCCTATATTTGTTTGATAATTTCACTTCTCTTGAAGACTTGTTTTAATCTTTTCCAATAGATGACTATTCTATTGCAACAGATGATTTATCTATTAGAATAAATTAAACTTCTTAAAGACCTATTTTGATTTCTTTCAATAAGTTAGTCATCTGTTGCAATATATAGGTTATGTGTTAGAAGAAATCAAACAACTAGCAAGACTTGATTTGATTTCTTTCAATAGGTTAGTCATTTATTGCAACATATGTGTCATCTGTTGGAAGAAATCAAATAAATAGCAAGACTTATTTGGATTTTTTCTAATACGTTAGTCATCTGTTCCAACAGATGACCCATAGCAAGGCCTATTTTGATTTTTTCCAATAGGTTAGTCATCTATTACAATAGATGGGTCATCTATTAAAAGAAATCAAATAATTAGAAAGACGATTTCTTCCAATAGGTTAGTCATATGTTGCAACAAATGACTATCTATTGGAAGAATCAAACAACTAGCAACACCTGATTTCTTCCTACAGGTTAGTTATCAGTTGTAATGGATGACCAATTTGTTAGAAGAAATTAAAAATCTAGAAAGACCTTTTTTAATTTCAACATATGACTAACCTATTGGAAGAATCAAACAACTAGCAAGACCTGATTTCTTCCTATAGGTTTGTTATCAGTTATAATAGATGACCAATTTGTTGGAAGAAATTAAAAATCTAGCAGGACCTGTTTTAATTTATCCTAATAGAAGAGTCATCTATTGGAAAATATGTCTAGATTTGTTTGATAATTTCCAACAGATGAGTCATCTAATGCAATAGGTTAGTCATATTTTGCTACATATATCTATATCTATTTGACTAATTTGATGTGAAATGATTCATATTAAACCATTATTTGTAAATAGTCTTGTTTGTGGTTTAGCTATATCTAGCAAGACCTGTTTTAATTTTTTCTAATAGATTAGTCATCTATTAAAATACATGTATATATTTGTTTGATAATTTCCAATAGATGAGTCATATGTTGCAATAGGTTAGTCATATTTTGCTACATATATCTATATCTATTTGACTAATTTGATGTGAAATGATTCATATTAAACTATTATTTGTAAATAGTCTTGTTGATAACTTCCAAGAGATGAGTCATTTATTGCTCTAGGTTAGTCATATTTTGCTACATATATATATATATATATATATATATATATATGTATATTTGACTAATTTGATGTGAAATGATTCATATTAAAATATTATTTATAAATAGTCTTGTTGGTGGTTTAGCTATGCACTTGATAATTTTATCTCATTGTTTGTAATGTATTTTATTTATTAAATAAAATATGTTCTTATATATGGTCCAATAATTATTTATGGTTCAGTTTATTGAGAGGTTGACCGTTGTTGAGGAATCAGTGTTCTTTTTAGCTAGAATATGAGATAATTGCGTTCTAGAGATACTCTTGTGGTTAAGGTTCAATGGAGATACCATCTTATTGAGGAGCCTACTTGGGGGTCAAGTCTGACATGTGTAGTAGCTACCCTCAGCTTTTTAATGATTTGGGTATTTTTTTACCTTTTATTCGAGGCTGAATTAGATTTTTAGTTGTGGAATACATAATGACCTGAATTTGTGTATTTTCCATTTCTAAGTGTTTTAACCATTTTTCCTTCCACATTGTTTTTATATGTTGATTTTGAGGTTTGGGGATGATTGGCACAGTTGTCAATGCTATTGGGAATGATTTGTGCTAGTTGTGAATTTTAGAGGTTTGAGAAGCCATATAGTTGACTTTGGTCAACATTTGTTGTTCTAAGTGTTAGATGGCAAAACGAACTACTCCAGTAGATCTAGAATATCAGATTTGGGTTAGTAGTAGGGTTGGTTTGGTTTCAGGCTTTTGTATCTCATTTTTAATCTTTATTTGAAAAATAGTTAAATAGGATCTTGCAGGGTTAATTTATTCATAACAACCTCTTTTTAAAAAATTTGATGTCACCATTGAGTCTAAAACATTGAAAATAGCCTAGTAGCATATATGGTTTCTTTTTTTAGGTCCTGAATAAATCTCGAGGGTCCGTTCAGAGAACTTGAAACCATACAAAATCAGCTAATGCAAAACTAATATCTAGTGCATGAATCCTTATTTGCAAATGCATGCCCCTGGCCTCAAAATTGAAGAAGGAAATCACCTTTCATTGTGATCGTAAAGTGGTGATCATGATCGCGAAGGGATATGGAGTTCTTCTTTGCGAATGCAAAAATGTTGTCGCGAATGTGAAGACCTTATTCATCAGTCTTCATGAATGAGATGCCTTGGCCATTAACATGAAGTCCAATTCTATGGCTGGTCAACTTTGACCCTCGTGATCGAGAGGGGGGTCTGCATTTGCAAGGTACTGTTCAATAATAATATAAATACTCTATTTTTGCAATTTCACTCTATTTTTGGACATCCAAGATCTGAGTAAGGTGATTTTTAAGGGTTTCAACATTGAATTTTGTGCAGGTAACTTCTAAACTCAAAATCTCACTATTTTCCATTGATTATATCATCAACAATGCCTTTAAATCATGATTTTGGAATGGAAAAAATAGGGTTTTATCGATAAAGTTTAAAAAGGATTTTTCTTCATTTTGGGACCCCATTTTAATCTATTTTTGCCTGTATTTTCTCATGTAGTCACCTATAACCATGGGGAATGTGTTTTAAAAATAAAATTCTAGTTTTAACGTCTTTGTTTTCAAACTCAATTTTTTATTCCATTTTGGACTCGGCCTGGTAATTGTCAATAATGATATTGTTAGGTCTCTTTTAATGCTATATTTGAATGTTGTAGTTGGTTTTAAGGTCATTCATGAGGTGAAGGCTCCATGTTGAAGTACTTTAGAATGGAATTATTTTGTTTCTAGATAGGTTATAGGTTAAGTTCTTTCAGTTTGAGTTGGGTTAATGAATAAGTAAATCATGCAATGAGTTGGGGAAAATAACTATAGGATTTATTTTTAGTATTGTGGGCCTGCGAGGGGGATTATATTCTATTATGATTGGTTTGTGATATCTGATATTGTGTGTTGCCTATGTGGGATCTTTAATAACGTCATTGGTCTTATCTGTGCATCTAAATGCCTTTATTCTAAATATTATGTTCCGCGCGGGAGTTTATTTTGCAAATATAGGCCTTATTTGAGCATTGGTTGCTTTTATCATGATAAAATACCTAAGTTGTGGGTTGATACAATAAAATAATGCCTTGCATTTATATTTATTCTAATGGTGCCTAATTGGAGTTGATAATCATGAATTATGGACTTTTTGAGTTGACTTCTAGATCACTTGTATAAATTTTATGTTGGATTGATTGGATATCGTTATTTGAGTTGATTGTAAGAATTACATCCTCATTCCATACATATACATTAATGAGATACTAGTGTTACAGGAAACACTATTTTTGAAAGAAAATAAGATACTTTTATGAAAACACGAGCTAAAAAGGAGAGTTGAGATTGAGACAAGATGCAGTATGGGTTACAAACCCCCATGGGTCCTACCTAGTAGCTTTAAGCTCAATGGACGTAGACTAAAATCTATGCGGTGGCTTTCCTGTTTCATCACATCCACATTGTATTGCATATTATTTACATTCATATCTTTCCTATTTTTCCTTAGTTCCCATGACTTGTTTCTTCATTTATTTATCCTTTATATCTAAATTGTTGATTTTAATGACCTAATTTATAAATCATGATGGCAGCTATCTTATCCCATCAGCAAGTAAGCCAAATCATAGCCCAAAACAGGACGCAATAGGCTAGTTTGGCCGAAAAAAGGATAAAAGCCAAAAATTTGAAAGTAAGGACTTACAATAATAATTCAAGTAATAATAGTAGTCTGAAAAAAACATCAATAATCATCCAATGAACTAGTAATGTCTACACAAGAGCCATTAGTAAAAGGACATACAAGTATTGTAATAGTCAATATACATCAATCTCGAATAATGAAAGACTAAGCAAATTAGTAGAAGGAGAAAAGAGAACCTCTGACTTCGAGAGCTCACCCTGCCTCTGAAACTCCAAAAACATAATTGAAACATCAGCGACGGCCAAGAGTACTCGAATCTACACCAAGAAGGTACAAAAGTGTAGTATAAGTACCAAAACCACAGTTACTTAGTAGGCACCATCGGTCAACTGAGCTAATCATAATATAAGAATCTACCAAGCATCTTCTACTTCTCAAAAGACATAGCAGTATGGGCAACCATAGGTTGAGAAACTACTAATGTAGAAGGGGTCTCAACCCTTGGAGCCATAACTATAGGTTGCACCGCTGCCTCAGTACTATTATAATTCGCAGATAATGCACTATCAGACGGTTCACCACCAACTATTCCTAAAAGCTGATCTAATGTATCCCTGAGCACTAAATAAGAAATGAACCCTAGTGGAGCTTGGACTAGTCCCTTGCCCACCATTGGCTAGGATGCAAGGATTTCTGGCTTGGGAGAAGAAGTAGGGTCTTGTGAATACCCCTATCTTGTTCCTTAGTTAGGGCTACATCCCAAGGATGTTCTCAACCTCGAGGTCATCCATGATTAACGATAGGATCCCTAGGCTCAAACTCAAGATCCCCGTCTCGCGTAGCAGTAGCACGTGTCTTTGCCATCTGTGAAAGAGTGAAACCAAAGAAATATATATAAACCAACTTAGAATCTTAGCACAAAATAAGAGATAAGAGTGAAGAACTCCTAAAATGTCCTATAGCATCTCGAAGATAATAAACGGACGTTATCATTATGATTCCTGGGAATCTACTTGACACTTTCTCTTGGACCAACAATACTGGGGAACTTATCCCTCTGATACTAATTTTTCATGATCCAATTTATGAGTTATGATGACATCTACCTTATCCTTCCAATAAGGAAGCCAAACTATATCCCGAAGCCAAAAGCAATGGGCTAATTTGGTAGAAAAGGCATAAATACTAAAAATTTCAAGGATGATACGGCGTGGAAACACGACACTTTCAATGCTTAAAACAAGGAACTTATGCTTGTACTTAGGTTATTTTGGTAGATATGATGGGGTTTTGAGCTTGTTGCAGGTGAAATAGGTAAATAATGGCCTTGGAATTAAAATGTAAGAAAAAGTGCTAAAAATGGAGAAAACTAACCATCTTACGAGTATGGATTATGAGTTATCAAATCATAATACGACTCATTGTCTTACTCATAAATAGGACAGTAGAAAAGGTCAAGAAGAGAAGCTAAGTGAAGAGTGGCTAGAGAATACGAACTATAAGTTAATGCTATGAGTTAGGAGAAGCAGTCATTGTGAGAGAAGAAGCCAATGTTAAAATCAAGAGTTGAAGTCATAAAAAAAAGATGAGTCGTAAGACCTGAGTACGACTCATAAGGTTAAGTCGTGAAGTCACAAAAAAAGATGAGTCATAAGACCTGAGTATGACTTGTAAGGTTAAGTCGTAAAGAAACCAATGTCCAGAGCATTGAGAGACAAGGCCTAAGTAGTAATGAGTGAAGACCACGAGTTGTAAGGTCGTATCATGACTCGTGAGGATGATTCGTAAGGATAACAAAAGCCTAAAGCCCTGAAAGATTAGTTACTGAAGTACTTACGTCTAGCACTGTACTACTCTTAAGAATACCTTATGAGTGTACTACGTGAGTCGTACCTTATGCCTACATTCTTTTTCTATGTCATTTTAATTAGTATTTCTGGAGCATTTTGAAATAATATAAATACCTTAGGGTTATTCCTTTATTAGGTTGCACACTTTTACATTAATTTTACTACTTTTAACATATGTTGCTCATTGAGATTTTGGGTTTTATTCAGTTGAAGATTTTAGATTTTCTTCCTCTTATTCTTATGCAATTAATTATATGTATTCTTTATCGATTATCATTGATTGTTGTATGAACATGAGTGGCTAATTTCCCTGACTAGGGTTGTGGGATCCCTGGTGAATTAACTATGTAGAAGAGGTGGGAGATTTATATATTTTAATATGGTTCCATGTACCTTAATCTTGTTCATATTAATTGACCTCGCAGCCACTGTAGAAGCTTAAGGATTTCCTGTATTCGATAACATCCTCACAAGGGAGTTTGAGATTAGTAAAAGTGGATTAAGACAGTAATTTGAGAATCACGTCCATCATATAATTCCACCATCTCATCTAATCAACCTGAGACTCAAAACGTGAAATTTAAACCCGAAGTCATAGTCAAAGGGAAATAAGGTGATACTCTGAGACTCACAAGGTAAATGGTGATATTTATCAACGCGTTCATAAGATGCTTGATAATACCTAGCTTGTCGACTTTACATGTAGGGCAGTAGAATAGGTGTGTTGAACACGAGAATTTTATGGACTTGAGAAGAACATAGTCCTAGTGTTTGTCCTCTATTATTTACAAACTCAAGCATTAAAGTTCGGTTACTACTTACTATTCACTTCAAATTTCTCCATTTACTTTTCCGCATTGCTAATAGATTTTGTCAAGTTTGAGAGATTGTTCAACATTTTCCCTATAGGTTCGACCCAACTTGTTTTGGGTTATTATATTTGACATCAGCCGTAGCATACTTCTAGGTTAGTTTTGGGCGACATCAAATTTTGGTGTCATTGTTGAAATATAGTTTGAATTGTAGATTGAATTTGGTGAAGTTTGCGGGTTTTATTTTCTATTCTTGATTTGGCATATATCAGCCAAACACTAGGAGTATAGGAAATCCCTTACTTTCTTTTGATCCATAACTCAAAAGAATTTTTTAAACACCGTGAAGGATGTCAGAACAAGTTTGTGATGGTGTTTCTGTTGGGTTAAAAACCCTTAAATCT
This sequence comes from Capsicum annuum, assembly GCF_002878395.1. NCBI lineage: Eukaryota > Viridiplantae > Streptophyta > Magnoliopsida > Solanales > Solanaceae > Capsicum > Capsicum annuum. Next base: position 177,291,309 of record NC_061122.1, on the reverse strand, counting down.
TACCTACTCCTCCACCTATTGATCCCAATGCATTACTTCCTCATGCTCCAGTATTTCTTCATAATATTGCATATAGATAGATGGAGCACTTATTAGAGAAAGTAGCAGAGGAGGCACGTTTAGCTAAAGAGGCTAGGGTAGCACAACAAATAGAACTAGTTAGACCAAGACCAGTGGTTAAGCATCGAGATAGAGTTCAAAGAGGCAGAGCTCTAATGATTCCTACATATTAGCATCTTCAGCCATATGATGAAGAAAAGGACATGGAATATGTTGAACCTACTGAGATAGGAGCCATTATTCCTCCTATCTACCACCCAATATTAAATTTACATTACTAGTGTAATGATCTAATTTTTAAACTTAAAGGGTGTGTTTTGGGATCAGTAATAGATGATGAAAACATGTATCTTGCTAATCTTACTGCGATCTTTACATCGTATAATATTCTAGGGATGAACCAGGAATCTTTGAGGTTGAGGTTGTTCCCATTTTCGCTGATGGAGAAGCATCACTACGGTTAGGGGAACTTCTGAGTGGTTCAATCACTACCTTGTGTGAGTTGCGTAGAAATTTTTTGAATAGATTTTTCCTTCCTGCAAAGATGTTGCAATTGCAAGATGAAATCTACAATTTTAGAAAGCTACCTACAGAATCCATATATGAGGCATGGTCTATGTTCAAGAAGAAGTTGAGCATGGTACCGAATCACAGAATCATATTTTCCAATCTTTTGGAAATCTTTTATAAATCACTGAATGTCAGTTCTAGAGTAATGGTAGATATGATTTTGAGAGGTGAATTTATGCGTCTTTGGTGGGATGTTGCACAAGAGATGCTAGGTAATATTTTGGTGACTAATTAAGGTTGGCATGCTAGAGATGCTGAGCGTGGTGCAGGTACATATACTATTGAAATAGCTAATTTTATGGAGCTGGTCATGATTTGGTAGCACAAGAGGTTGAACAACTTTGTACTGACATTGGGCTTATTACAAAACAATTCACAACAATGTGCTAAGAAAGTAAATATAGCAGGGGTGCAAAGTTACTTCTACAGCTTATGAGACCGAGTTTGAAGAGGAAGCAAAGTATCTTGATCATTAATGAGTGGATTTTTAAGACCAAGGATAAAGGAATCAAGGTCGTAACAATTACAATGATAGATATATAGACAGTAGCAAAGACTGAGATAGTGATTGCAGACACAAGGATGACTACAAAGTGAAGATTGAAAGATATGTCCCACCAGGTAGCCAAGATACTGCGTCTAGAATGGGGGCAATATTCTCAAAACTAGTGAAAGGCCAAGGAAGTCAAGAGAGTTGTCTTCAGGGGATTAAGGCGGACCTGTCATGGCTGAATCAGGAAGTTGAGTCACATGCTTCCATAATCAAACAACTTGAGCAGCAATATGGCTAAATATCAGCCATATTGAATCAAAGGCAACCTAGCACTCTCCCTAGTAATACAATGATAAATCCAAAGAATAATATTCATTGTCATGCCATTACCACTCAGAGTGGTAAAACCACCATGGATCCACATGTACCCACCTTGATCGATTAAAAAAATGAAGATGATCATGTTGATGTTGATAATAATAGTGAGCAAAACCAAGGAAAGGATAAGGTTGAGGAGTCTATTTTAAATATTATACCAAGACCTCGCCCTTCTTTTCCTCAAATATTGAAAATAAAGCAAGAAAAGTGTAAGTATTTGAAGTTTCTGTCTATGTTAAAGGAGCTATCTATCAATATTCTATTTGCAGAGGCATTAGAACAAATGCCTGGTTATACAAAATTTTTGAAGGATCTAATCACCAAGAAGAGGTCAGTCAATTATGAGCCAGTGACAATATTCATCACTGTAGTGCTATCACTTCTAGATCATTAGTAGAGAAGAAAGAGAATCTTGGTGCTTTCACCCTTCCTTGTAGCATTGGGTCTTTCAACTATACTCGGGCACTATGTGATTTAGGAGATAGTATCAACCTCATGCCACTAGCTATTTTTAAGCAGTTGGGGTTAGGAACTCCCAAACCAATCACCATGAGACTAGTGATAGCAGATCAGATAATGAAGAAGCCAGTTGGTATTATATATGATGTATTGGTGAAGGTGGTTTCTTTTATCTTCACTGCTAATTTTCTGATATTAGACTGTGAAGTGGACTCTCAAGTTTCAATTATTTTAGGAAGACCATTCTTGGATACTGAAAGGGCTTTAATTGATCTGGAGTCAGGACATCCGATGTTAAGATTCAATGATGAGCAGGTAATATTCAATGTATATAAGTCTGTGAGGTAACCGAATGAGTTAAGAATGATACCTATGATTGATGTGTTTGATGAAAATATGAAATCAGTCCATGATGTTGATGTAGTGACTATTTAGGATGATAGTTCTGAGGCTGTTCCTTTTGAAGAAAGGCTAGGTGTTGAAATTGATGACTATAATGAGATGGTATGTGCACTTTATGGGAGCGGTTCTTATACTTTTGCACCAAAGAAGCTTTATTTAGATCTGAAAAATAAAATCACTCTACCTGATCGCCCATGTATTGAGGGGAAACCCATCTTAGAGTTGAAGGACCTCCCTCCTTATCTGTGATATGTATTTTTGAGGGTCTACAATACTTTCACAGTAATCATTGTAGCTGACTTGATGTAGATAAAAGTTAAAGCTTTATTATCAATGCTACATAGATTTAAGAGGTCCATAGGTTGGTCCATTGCAGATATTGTGGGTATCTCGCCTGGTCTTTGCACTCATAAAATCCAACGTAAACCAAATTTTGTTCCAAGTATAAATAATTAGTGTTGATTTAATTCTCCTATGTAGGAGGTGTTGAAGAAAGACATAATCAAGTAGCTAGATGCCGTTTTAGTGTATCCCATTGCTGATAGCAAGTAGGTATAACACCCTGGGTTTTGACCCTTAGAAAATTTCCTAGAATTTTGGTTTCTGGACCAATATGATGTATGGGTATAATCCATATGTTGGGGAATGGATGGTAAGGTCCAATCGTATGCTAACTAGTGTTGGTTGGTGAGATGAATTTTTGTTACTAGAATGGGTATGACTTAGGGGTATGAGTCTTATTGGTGGTTACAAATTATTTAGTTCTTCAACTTAATATTAGACTTGGTTACTTAGGTTGGATCTGAGTATGAGTGGCTCACTGTGAGCCGTAAGCCATGGTATGAGTCATACCATAGACTCATATGGTGGACAGTAGCTGAATCTTCCTTGAGTTTAAATCAGCTAGGGGTATGGATGAAGGATACGGATCGTATATTTTGGATATGACTTATTTGGATGATTCGTATGTTTGACACTATGTGATCCCAAGGTTAAGGCTAGGGTACGAGTGGATGGTACCACTCCTATTGAAGGGTACGACTCATATGGGTCAGTCATACACCTGTGAAGGGATTATGGTGCAACTTAAATGAGGGTATTCTGGATATTTTCCTACTTATCATAATAAGGTCCCACAACTTCTAACCTACTTAGGATGTTACTTACCCTATTATTCCATTCATTAACACTTAAAAGCTTTTCTAAAACACTCTATAATTCTCTCAAGAGCTTTTGGGCAAGCAAAGCTAGGGTTTCAACTAAAGGATTAATTTGGGGCTTGTCTTGGTGATTTCTTTCTGTCATCATCTTGGTTTAAGTCATGTTCTCTTCCTTTATTGTTAATTCTAACTAAATTCATGATTTTTATGAATGTTTTCATGATTTCATTGATTGTATAATATTGGTTTTCAAAGATGATTTGGGGGTTTTGATATCAAATGGTTGTTTATGGTTTCCCATGATTTTAATTATGCTTTTATATGCATTAATGGTGGTGTTAGATAATTTTATTGCATTGGAATGGTTTAATGGTAATTCTAATTGGTTTTGGTCATATTATGCTCAAAATGTGTTTGACAAAATGCTTATAAAGATTTGTTCATTGAATTGACTACTTTTAATGAAACTCATGCTTGTTTTAAATTTTAGTAAAGGAATTAAGCATGGTTTAAATGGTTTGGAATGGTAAATTGTTAATGTTTATGCTTGAGGGGTACATTGAATCCCCCAAGTGGTTTAATATGGTAAATGGAAGGGCACTTTAAAGTCCCCTTAAATCTATATATGGTTGGCTATGGATAATACTTGCAAGTAAGGATTGGTATGATGATATCAATATTAATTTCCTTTTCTAATAAATGAATAATGGTTTGGTTATTTTTATTTTAATTGGACAATAATGATGGGATGTATAGCAAGGCCATGGAAGGTAGAGGTCCCAGCGGGACCAAAATGGGAAACTCATATTTGTTGATTTAAGGTTAGTCTTTGTGACCATGTGCATGATGTCACACTAGGGAGAGCTGAATCCATATAGCCCGAGGGTGGTTTAGGATGACAAAGCTACACAACCCAAGTAAAGGTTTTAAGGGCATGCTAAACTCGATCCCTTTTTCCCAGCATAGTTATATATATAGGTATATATATATATATGGTGGTGTGCATATCAATAGTTTTACTTGGTTTTATAAATGGAATTATTTTATCCTTACCCTGAGAGCATGATAGCCGTCACTCACTAAACCCGTCTACTGGCGGTTGTATACCCATGCTATGCAAGAATCAGCTATTCTACTTCTCTTACATAGTGATTAACTCGGGGATCAGCATTTGAACTAAAGTAGTGAGCTTCCATCCTTTTGAAAGGCTTCATTTTATATTATGGATATTTCTAGACACTTTAATTTTATATTGGATATTGGTTTTGTCAATGGTTGGAGGCATGTCCCAACTGGATTTCATTACTCCTTTGGTCAAAGGTTTGTGGTACTTTTACGGGTTGGAATTGGTGGGATCAGTATAAATGTTAGCCTTAGCATTTGTATTGGTATTGAGGCTGGAATCATTGAACATAATTTCTCATTGTTCTATCATATTTCATTTTGGGATTAATTATATTATATTTTGGAACATCCTTGGTTATGTCCTAGTTTATGGCCCTTGTTTTGGTATAGTTGGATTATTGGTATGGGATGTTGGACTTGGTTGCGTCGATCATGGTTGTGATATATTCCCAAAGTCTTTATGTGAGCTGTTACACTATCTTTTTACATGCTCATAGTTCAGCCAACTCAGGGCAGGTGGCTGGAGGTTGGGTTGGGTAACGAGAGAGGTCTTCGGTCCTAGTCGGACTTGGGATGCCCATTACGACAAGGCCCCAGGGCAGATCATGTCAGTGGTTCAGTACAGTATAATGTAATCCAAAGAAAGGTGGCATTACTATTGTGCCTAATGAGACTAATGATCTAGTTCTAATGAGGCCAATTACAGGATGGAGAGTGTCCATGGATTACAGGAAACTGAATGCATGGACCCAGAAGGACCATTTCCTCATGCCCTTCATAGACGAGATGCTTGACAGACTTGCGGGCAGAGGGTGGTATTATTTTCTAGATGGGAATTTGGGCTACAACCAAATTGCTATTACGCCCGAAGACCAAAAGAATATAACCTTCACCTGTCCTTATAGGACTTTTGCATTTAGGCTTATGCCATTCAGGTTATGTAACTCTCCAGCTACTTTTCAGAGATGTATGATGTCAATCTTCTATGACATGGTATAAGACACTATCAAAGTATTAATGGATAATTTTTTGGTAGTTGGTGATTATTTTTATGAATGCTTAGTTCACTTAGCAAACACTCTTCAAAGATGTAAGAAATGAAACTTGGTACTTAACTGGGAAAAGTGCCATTTCATGGTTAAATAAAGTATTTTTCTTAGGCATAAGATTTTGAAAAGGGGTATAAAGGTAGATAGAGCTAAGATTGAAGTGATTGATAAATTACCTGCACCAATTTCTATGAAGGTTATTCAGAGCTTTTTAGGACATACTGGGTTCTACAGGTGATTCATCAAGGATTTCTTAAAGATTTTCAATTCTCTCTATAGGCTTCTTGAGAAAGAGGTGAAGTTTGATTTTGATGAAGCATATTTGAAGGCTTTTGAATGTCCAAAAGAGAAGTTGATGATGACTCCTATCATCATGTCCCCAGATTGGTCCTTGCCATTTGGGATTATGTATGATGCAAGTGGAGTGACCTTAGGTACTATGTCAGCAAGGCACTAAACCCTCCTAAAAAAACTACACAGTTACTGAACAAGAGTAGTTAGCAGTGGTTTTTGTGTTTGAGAATTTTTGTCTTAGTTTATTGGGACAAAGGTAGTTATACTCACTAATCATGCAGTATTGAGGTACTTAATGGCAAAAAATATGTAAATCCTAGACTGATTACGTGGGTTGTCTTGCTGCAAGAGTTTGATTTCGAGGTCAAGGACAAAAAAGGCACTAAGAATCAAGTTGCAGATCATTTGTCTAGACTTGAGGAAGAAGATATACAAAAAGTTGAAGATGGACTCAAGATTGATGGTAGTTTTCTAGATGAGTATATATTGGTTGTTTCTCAAAATCTGATTCCATGGTTTACTGATTATCCAAATTATATAGCAAGTGATCTAGTCCTAAAAGATATTTTCTTCTAACAGAGAAAGAAATTTATGCATGTGGTAAGGAAATTTTCTGAGATAAGCCTTAATTATTCCAAATCTATACAGATGGGGTTATTTGTAGATGTATCTCTGAAGTGGAGATGATAAGCATCCTTAAGGCTCCACACACTTCACTAGTTGGGGGTCATCATAGAGGAACCCACAAAGCCCACAAGATATTGCAATATAGGTGTTATTGGCCAACAATTTACAAGGATGCTCATGATTTTGCTTCATCTTGTGATCAATGTCAATGCCAAGGTAACATCTCTAGACTCCATGAACTCCCCATGACACCCATCTTTGAGTAAGAATTATTTGATGTATGGGGGATTGACTTCATGGGTCCTTTCATGCACTCTTTTGGTATGAAGTATATTCTTATGGTAGAGAATTATGTCTTTAAATGGGTGAAAGCGACTGCACTCCCCAATAATGAAGGAAGAAGTGTCACGTCCTTCTTAAAGAAATATATTTTTTCTCGATTTGGCACACCACGTGGAATCATTAGTGATGGTGGGTCACATTTTTGTAATTATTAGTTAAGAGTATGCTTGAGAAGTATGAAGTGAAGAATAAGGTGGCAACACCTTACTATCCATAGACTAGTGGACAGGTTGAGGTGTCCAATAGAGAAATCAAGTCTATTTTGGCGAAGATAGTTAATGCCAATAGGACTAATTGGTCAAGAAATCTAGACAACGCATTATGGGCTTACCGGACAGCTTTCAAGACTCCTATAGGTGCTTCTCCTTATCAGTTGGTGTATGGAAAAGTATGTCACTTGCTTGTTGAACTTGAGCACAAAGCACTATGGGCATTGAAGAAGCTGAATTTTGAGTAGCAAGACACAACAAAGTCAAGGATGAACAAGATGAATGAGTTGGATGAATTCTAACTCTGGGCTTATCAGAGTTCTGTACTTTAGAAAAAAAAGATGAAGCTGCGTCATAATCACAAAATTGAGAAAAGGATATTTGAGATAGGTGACCAGGTATTTTTCTATAAGTCAAGAATTTGCCTGTTTCTAGGTAAGTTGAAGTCTAGGCTGTATGGTCTATTTACTATAACAAGAGTGTTTCTATATGGTGCTTTGGAATCGAAGAATGATGGAGATCCCCATTCAAGGTGAATGGGAAAAAATAAAAACACTATATGGGTAACAATGAAGAAGTTAATAGGATTTTTGAGATACATCGTATGAAGTCTAACTAACCAAGGCAATTGTATCATGCCGTGATGTTAAATCAATCATTTCATGGGAGGCAACCCATGTGACTAGTTGGTGAAATCTAAGTATCCAACTTAGCCTCGTTGTTCTGCAACATTAAATCAAGTGTTGCATGGGAGGCAACCCATATTTTATACTTGTAATTTATAGGGTAATATAAGTGTTCAGTGTGCAGGGTCAAAGATTAGAGAAGAGAACCATAACTTCAATAAAACAAGGTCATACGAATTCTTCACAAGTTGTAACCATGTATTACGACTTGTGAGAAAGAGTCATAAGGACCTGGGAGTTGATTCAGATCTAGGTAAGTGGTCACTAAAGTATTTATAACTCTCAGAACTAGTCGTAACCTCTGGTTACAGTTCATCACCTTATTTCATAATGTATCCAGAACCTGGGTAAGGTTTAAGGTCTTTACGGAGGAAGAAAGAGACCCGTAAGCATTGGTAATGAGTCATATACATGACTCATAACCAGACTTACCAGGTCAAGTGACATGGATCAATCTAGCCCAGATGTGCTATTAAAATATAATAGGTACCCAAATCGGGCACCCTACATTCCAATCATCTACTACCTTCATTGTTGACCAAGTTCCAAGATCTAAGCACTGCAAAATCTTACAAAAAATGTAAATTAATCCGTTGGATTCTACCAAACTCTAAAAATTCATCAAGCATTGGGGTTAAGAATCGTTGAACTCAAGAACCCTAAAACCTCAACCCCCCAAGTAAGTTTTAAGCTTATTTTTTTTGTGTTTCAAGTTAAATTCGAAAATGTTTGAGGTAATAGAATTTCTTTGAGTCAAATATGTGTGTATGTGAAACAATTGAACCTAATTTCTTGAAAATTAAGTTCAAAATATACTAATGGGAGTAAACTCTAATTGTTATTTTCTTGTGTGTTTTCGTATGGAAGTGGGGTGGTAATGCAATGCATTGAAGGGTAGTTTAGGGATTTTATATTGGAACTAAGCAAAACTTAAAACCTTGTATTACTTTAGATATGGGGCTCCTGATGACTCGTACCTACACGTAATGGGTAATTATAAGACTTACAACTACTAACAACATATATGATTAGAAGGGTATAGGTTTTGGTATGGATATGACTTGACTATGTGAGTCGTAAACAATCCTTAAGACTCGTAACTAAAAGTTGTAAAGACTGGGGAAACATTTACAAAAGAAAATAGTTTTGGTTATCTTATGATAACGCTCAAATTACACTCTTGAATGGGTGTAAGCGATCGTGGTCAATATAAAACCCAACTATTTTGGGGTCGAATCCCCCAGGGAATAGGGTGTGAACTTCAATTTGTTTACGAAATGCTTTACTAGTAGTTTACTATTTTTGAAGGTGGCGGTTTAAATTTAACAAAGAGTCAATTGTCACTTTCAATATTTTAGTGTTGTAATCAATATAAATGAGAAACCAGAGTTATGTTCACCATGGGTATTGGGAGCTAACAAATACTAGGTAATGCTTAGGATTCTTGGAGTAAGTAGAAACAACAAATATCCTTGACTATGATACTTTCTGACTTATCTCTCGACCTCACCAGATAATTTATTATCTAATTCTCTCGAACTTAGATAACTTATCTATTTTTAATAGGATGTTATCTCAAGTAGATTAATCGAGTTACAGCATCAATCATTAAACAGAAGGTTGGTAGCTTTCGAGTCCCTGTTGATAATTCATGACCTCTAGTCTATTTCTCCGTTAGAAGAAAATAAAACCTAAGGCATAATGTAATGTTTGAAACCACTAGATTTCTGTTAAAACAACAGAATTTCAAGATGTTCTACTACTCTTTGAATCCGTTAAACACCTAGCATCATATCAAACCCTAATCCATGGATCCCATAACTCTGGCTAATGGAATTAGCCGCTCATGATTTGATGAACCAAATAACAAGTTGAATTCATGATGGTAAGGATAAACTTACGAATGGATGAAAAAATCAACAAGTAGTTCCTTCAATTTAATCACAAGGTGGAAAACCAAAAATAGTTACTAAGAAATAAGAAGAATAATTGATGAAAGAAAGCAATGTACGTCCCTTTCTTCTCAGGGTTAATGTCTGATAGTTAATGACCGATTCATTTTTAAAAAACCCTAAAACAAGTCTTTAAATAGTCAACCCTAAATAAGGAAATAAAATTAAAGTTTCAGATTGGATGACGACGATCTTGACGGCGTGTCAGATGTCTGACAACGGGTGCGAGATGTCATCAAAGGTTCCAGTGAATTGTTATCTTCTGACTCTTCATACGGCAAACCTAACAGAGTGTAAAAATTATTGACAGTGCTTGCAAACTAGCATCACAATTCACTAGAAATCAGCATACTCTACCCTCTAGTTAACGGCGATTTTGATGAGATGTCAAATATTTGACGGCCCTTCCGAATCATCATCATAGTTCATCTAATCTTCTCAGGTTCTATCTAATATTGATGGTGACTTTGAAAGACTGTCCCATGTATGGCGGCACTTCAAATGATCGTCAGATACATTTTAGCTTATTTCCACCAGATTTCAACTGTTTTATTCTTCTTTACTTTGGTTTCCTTCCCGATCACTTGTATCTGCATTAACACACAAAAACGATCAAAAACAACAAAAGTTTCTTAAGACTTTGCAATTATTCAGAGTTAAAACTTCAAATGTATTAGCATTGGCTCACACATCAACACCCTCAACTTAAACAATTACTTGTCCTTAAGCAACCAAAACATAACTAAGAGTAAACAAAGTACTTTTCGGCAGCTAACTACTCTTATCAGTTCAGAATACATGCACCATATCCATGATCAATAAAAATAAAATCAATTGTGTCTAATATTTGAAAAAAACCATATAACTCAAAGCATCTTGATATGGCAAAAATCTCAGTGATAACAACCTAGCACATACCCAAATTACATTCTCCGAACAAAGCAGTTAATAGAAACATACCTGATGTGCCCTCATAATAAATAAATCCCTTTCTCACTCAGATTCACATGTATAGAGGTACTGAACCTGCCTGAACTAAATATGTTGGTGGTGCTGGTGGTATAATTTTGGTGCTTTTCACCCCCACATCTGGTGCTGAAACAGTCTCAGTGACTGGAGGATCTGTTGCACCAACTGCATCTTGATCAAGTCGCAAGCCAGACCAAATTTTATTTTTGCTGACAGGGTTGTGAGTCTTCTTGGCATGTATCTCCTCATCAATACCTAAAATCTCAGGTACATGAGCTGGTTCACATAACCTAGTAATCAGACATGAGAATGGATATGCAGCATCGGGTCTTGCGAGTTGAATCTTAATCTCTTCCGCTATAATTTCTCCAAAGTCCAAGGGGGTTCTATCTATCAAACTTGCAACCAATATTGCTCGATCATCCCCTAATATGATGTCTCCCTCGGTGGTTATCAGATGAATCCATATTAAAACACACCAAAATCTTGCCTCTGAATTTAGAGACGTTTTGGTGATCTTTTCTGCTGGATTATTCAACCACTCAGGTTCCTCATCTTCTATGAGAGTCACTAGCCACTTACGCTGATTTTCTTGATGCTTCAACCCAGCAGAGAATATGTGAGGTGGATCATGGGACAAAGACTGGCCCATGAAGAAACCTATTTATGGTGGCATCTGATACATTCACCCTCACTCCATGTACTGCAACTTTGGTCAGAAGAGGCTTATCTAAAGTTCTATCCCCTACTTTGCACATATTTTCCACCGTAGCTTGGTAGTTCGCATACAACTACTGGGCTAAAGAAGGATAGTAAACAACGCTTCCCCTAGTAGTGCACTCCAGACCATACTCCTTGAGTTTATGCATCACCTCAGGGCATCTGATCAACCCTGTAGTGATAATCTTCTTCTCCTCTAGAATTGGCTTTCTGGCACTTCGTCGATCTGTTCTAGAAAGTCCATCTAAATAGATTGTTTTAGCCTCAAGGATTTGTCATCTCATATTGTTCCTAACCTTAGGGTTTTTTCATTTCACCATAGTTCCCCATACTGGAGAATCCTTATCACCTTGCTACTCCAAAAATGGTGATTCAGACTCAGTTTCTTCAGCTGCAGGCCTCTCAAAATCTTTAATTTCAACTTCTTGTTCAGTGCTCTCAGACCCTTGATCAGTGTGTTATGATCCTTGTTCCTCCGAAGCTTGATCAGATAAGGTTGTCACCTCAGTATCATCAGTATCCTCCACCTCAATAGGCTTAGGTGGAGGCAGAGTCTTTGGACTAGTCCTCTTTCTTTTCCATCTGAGCAAAGGCTTCTCATCTTCATAATCAGAGTCCTCATTGACAAGTTGTCGAGGTACACTCTCTTTAGCTACTTTCTTTGATGTGGTTGGATTCTTTCTCTTGGGTACTATGCTCAGTTCTGTACAACGTAGAAATCATTAATTAGTACTCATAATAAAATAATAAAAGAAGAAGGATCACCTCAGTTTAACATCAACACTGTTTTAAGTTCCCAGGTTTGACTGCCTTTCTGAATTGTCGTTACAGGTGTGACGGCGCTTCAAAAGCATCGTCAACCTTATCCAAAATCTACAAAATTTCTCAGATTTTGATGGTATTTTTGAATGGCCATCACATAGGTGCAAGGCTGTAAAAATTGTCGTCAGACAACATTATAATTTATAACTTCTTTTTACTTGATTTTTATTCCACCATTATTCTCAATTTCAACTTAGGTCATATTCTTTACTGAGATTTCCACGAAATTAGGTCAAAGGGACATGAAGCATGTCAATGGGTTCAGCTCACCCCTTTGAAACCAAGGTTTCTTGTAGTTCACAATTGATCCAAAGAAAGATAAAGTTGAAGTTTTTCTCATACCTGTATGTCAACACTTAGCTATATACTCTGAGCACTTAGAATTTCGAGAGAAAGAAGACTAAGATGAGATAGAGAGAGGATTTCTTGACTTAACTCTCAGGCTTCAACAAGGAAAGTCTTAAAATTTTTCCTTAGAAGGGATTAAATTTGAAAAAGGAAGGGAAATAACTCTAAGGAAAGAAAACCAAAACTGGAAGAGAAATATCTAAAGTACGCGAGAATGTGAATAGTTGTTGTTGGGCCGAGTTAGAAAAAAATTTTTAAGCTGGGCTCAACTCATTTGATGTTATTTTTGATGGCGCGTCAAATACTGGACGACGCTTCAAAATTGTCGTCAGCCTTAATAGAATAAGGCTTAGACTTGATTATTATGATGCCATTTCTCACGTTTTGTCATACTTGTGAGAGCCCGTCAAAATTGACGGAAACCTTCTCAAGCTAACTGGAACCAGTTCACCTCCTTTGTACAACTCTTAGCTATAAAAATTAAAAACACAAGTGCAATAAAATTAAAACATTGGGTTACCTCCCAAACAGCGCCTGATTTAACACCGTGGTACGACTTGATTATCTTCACTACTCAGAGTTTATCAAAATACCATATCACTACCTCATTAACATCTTCCTGGAATACATTGATGACCGAGAATACATTTATCGCCTCCAACCACTTCATAGGAGGATGCATTTTAAATCTGGTCTCTCTTTTTCTATACCTGAACTTTAGCTCATTAAGCTCCATATCAACAAACACTCTTCCCGTGGATAATTATGGTCTACACAAGATGATGGGTACCTCAAAATCAATATCATAATCTAATATCACAAAGTTTGCAGGCAGAATAAAGTCATCCACCTTCACCGACATATCGTGCAATATACCAACTGGTCATTTCACCGACCTGTCTACCATCACAAGATGCATCATTGTGGGGGTAAGTTCCCCCAATCCAACTTCTTGTAGATTTCAAGGTGAATCAGATTAATACTTTATCCTAAGTCATATAAAGCTTTGATAAGGTTCATGGACCCAACTGTGCATAGTATGGTAAATGCTCCAGGGTCAGGCTTTTTTTGCACTAAGGATTGTGAAGAAATAGTGCTACAGTGGTGGATTTTGTCCACCGGCTCACAACTTACCTTCCGCTTCTTTGTTAGCAATTCCTTTATAAATTTAGCATAGTTTGGAATTCGCTCAAGTGCCTCTATCAATGGCACATTCACTATCAATTATTTCATTATTGCTATGAACTTGCTAAATTTTTCATTGTTTGCTTTCTTCTTCAGTCTCTGAGGAAAAGGAGGTGGTGGTCTTGGCATTTCTCTCAATACCACCTCCCCTTTCTTTTCATCTTCTTTCTTTGAAATATCAACAAAACCATCCATCTTCTTAGACTCCACTGGATTGCTTTCTTTTGATTCATCAATATTTACCTCATTCTCTACAGCTTTTCCCATAGAAGGCCCAGATAATATCTTTCCACTCCAAGTGGTAATCACCAAACAAGAGCCATCAGTCCGCGGGTTCTAAACCGTATCACTAGATAAAGTACCAGCTTTTCTCTGGTTCAAAGTAGCCGACAGTTAGCTCATCTGTTGCTCCAACTTCTTAATAGAAGCAGAGTGTGAGCTAACCAACTGACTAAGGGTAGAAAATTCACTTTTCATAGTAGTTACCCCCGAGTTGGTAGCTTCAACTCCCATCAATATATTTTCCATCATGTCCTCCATGGAAATCTTGCCAGAACTAGTCGTCGCAGTATCCCGACTCATAGAAGAAATATATAAACCACTCATATCATTATTATTTCTCTAATTTCCCTTCTCCTTATCTTTATAATCAGGATTGTCATAGAAAGTCCAACCTTGGTTCCCTTAGCTATTACCTTAGAAACCCCCTGATTACTCATATAGTTTGCCTCAATATCAGCACCTGTAGACACAGTTTCCTGAGATTCCACAGCCTTAGCCATTTTAGTCTTGTCGGATAGCAAGTGTTTGGCCAGGAAGTCCATCTGCGTCTTCAAGTGGGTCATGTTCTAATCTCGCTCCTCATTCCTTCTATGCTGCTCTGTAGTAATACCACTAGCAACAGTCGGGCTAGCCACTACAGAATCCCTAGTGTGGCAAGCCCGACTCTACTTGATTATTCTATTCAATATCTCATAAGTATCTAGAAAAGAGAGGTCAATGATAGAACCACCTGCAGCATTGTCAACAATAGGCTTCATCACAGAGTTAAAAGCTCTATACAAAGTCTCCATCAAGTGCAAATACATCATATTGTGGTTTGGACATTGTGCAAGTTTCTTCTTAAATCTTTCCCAGGCTTCAGTTAGAATATGTCTGAAGTTGCTAATCTCATCCCTCAACTGTACTCTTCTAGAGGGTGGAAAGAACCATTCTAGGAATGTATCTTTCAACTGTCTCCAGTTGGTTATAGAATCGGGATCTAACTCGTTCAACCACATTGTTGCCTCCCCAGACAGAGACAAAGGAAACAATATCAACCTGACCGCATTCTGGATCACTCCTGGATTGTCAAAAGATTTGCAAATGGTGATGAAGTTCACCAAATGCATGCTTGGATCATCACCAGGAAAGCCTCCAAATAACCCTTTCAGATTCAAGAGTTGGATCATGGTGCTTGTTATGCTAAATTTTGCACCTGGTGCCAACGGTGGAGGAATGATAGCACCCGTTGCACCAGCTCTGTCCATTCCTTCATCAGCTTCATCATCCTTATATTACATAGGCTGTTGCCCATATCTTCCTTGTACTGGATATTTTTGTTGATGTTTCACTGCACTAGTGCAACAACTTATTTAGCTTGTCGTGGGTTTTGCGGATTCAGCAATTCCTCATCACCCAAGTCTTCATCATCAGGATTCTGGTGACGTGCTTGTTGACCCAAATTTTGGACATTCACCTGAGCCCTGACCATAGCAGTTAGTCTATCTGCTTCTTATTGTTCAGCCATTCTTCCTATTAATTGATGTCCGAATTGATTGGTAATAGTGGTTCTCCGAAATTTCCTATGTTTGGCATAAACAACACCGCATCTACAATAAACAAAAACAACAAATAAAATTAAATCAAGGAAACTTAAATATTAGTAAATTTTCACGTACAAACTTTTAGTCTACAATCGTATTCCCTGGCAACGATGCCATTTTTGATAACGCTCAAATTACACTCTTGAATGGGTATAAGTGATCATTGTAAATATAAAACCCAACTAAGTTGGGGTCGAATCCCACAGGGAATATGGTGTGAACTTCAATTTGTTTACGAAATGCTTTACTGGTAGTTTACTATTTTTAAAGGTGGGGGTTTAAATTTCACAGAGAGTCAATTGTCACTTTCAATATTTTAGTGTTGTAATCAATATAAATGAGAAACCAGAGTTATGTTCACCATGGGTATTGGGAGTTAACAAATACTAGGTAATGCTTGGGATTCTCGGAGTAAGCTGAAACAGTAGAATATCCTTGACTATGATACTTTCTGACTTATCTCTCGACCTCACTAGACAATTTATTATCTAATTCTCTCGAACTTAGATAACTTAGTTATTTCTAATAGGATGTTATCTCAGGTAGATTAATCCAGTTATGGCATCAATCATTAAACAGAAGGTTGGTAGCTTCCAAGTCCTTATTGATAATTCACTACCTCTAGTTTATTTCTCCGTTAGAAGCAAATAAAACCTAAGGCATAATCTAATGTTTGCAACCACTATATTTCAGTTAAAAAAATAGAATTTCAAGATGTTCTACTACTCTTTGAATCCGTTAAACACCTAGTATCATATCAAACCCTAATCCATGGATCCTATAACTCCGGCTAATGGAATTATCCACTCATGATTTGATGAACTATATAACAAGTTGAATTCATGATGATAACGATAAACTTACGATGGATGAAAAAAAACAACAAGTAGTTCCTTCAATTCAATCACAAGGTGGAAATCCAAAAATTTTTGATAAGAAACAAGAAGAATAATTGATGAAAGAGAGCAATGTACATACCTCTCTTCTCAGGGTTAATGTCTGATAGATAATGGCTGATTATTTTTTTAAAAACCCCTAAAACAAGTCTTTAAATAGTCAACCCTAAATAATGAAATAAAATCAAAGTTTCAGTTTTCTCTTCGGATTGGACGACGACGATCTTGACGGCGTGTCAGATATCTAACGATGTGTGCAAGATGTCGTCAAAGATTCCAGTGAGTTTTTAGCTTCTAACTCTTCAGATGGCAAACCTGACGGTGTGTAAAAGTTCTTGACGGCACTTGTAAACTGGCATCACACTTTATTGGAAATCAGCATACTCTGCCCTCTGGTTGACTGTGATTTTGATGAGATGTCAAATATTTGACGGCCCTTACAAATTATCGTCACAGTTTATCTAATCTTCTCAGGTTCTATCTAATCTTGACGGTGACTTTGACAGCCTGTCCTATGTATGAAGGCACTTCAAAATGATCGTCAGATACATTTCAGCTTATTTCCACCAGATTTTAACTGTTTTATTCTTCTTTCCTTTGGTTTCCTCCCCGATCACTTGTATCTACATTAATACAAGAGTCAATAGCAAATATACATCTACCTCGAATAATGAAAGACTAAGTAAATTATTAAAAGAAGAAAAGCACAATTTTGACTTTGATAGCACACCTTGCCTCTGAAACTCCAAATACCATGATCAAAACATCAGTGCAAACCACAAGTACTTAAATCTACACCAAAAATATACAAAATTGTAGTATGAGTACCAAAAGCTTGAGTAATCAGTAGGAATCATCGACCAACTAAGCTACATTATAATATAAGAATAATATAGATGTAAGATAAATGCCCTAGGTCAAGGGAAAATGACAAACCTGGACTGATGCTCCAATACTGTAGACAAATAGCCAGAATAGATATAGTATAAAAAAGCATAAATAGTACTACAAAAATGATCCCCATAATCCAGTAAGTATAGAAAATAAATAAACTAACGCAGGCTCCCATAGCCCGAAAGGTGCAATCAAGAAAGTAAGTAACAAAAATTCCATAACTTTAACAAATATTAAGCCATAACCATGAATCCATACATTACATAACATACCATAAATAGCCTTTCAATATCGTACTCAAATTGAAACTAAGATCATCATCATCATCATCATCGTTACTTGTCGAACATGAGTCAAAACTCATGTCATTAATTGTCGGACTTGAATCGAAACTCAATATCAATAAATCACTAGATTTAGTCTAGAACTAGCACCAGCTACCAACTACCATTTAGCATATACATCAAGAATCTAGACTCTTCAACTCTAATGTATTAAATTTAAAGATGTAACATGCCCAATAAGTCTACAAGGAACTAACAAGAGTCTTGGCCTAAAGTGGGTCAGAAGTGCCAACTTCTAATCCACGAATACGTTCCAAGGAAAATTCTACCCCAGACTTGGATAAGGTATCAAAATTCACTTTTAGATGTTAATTCAACCACAATTAGCCCTAAGATAGCAATTTTACCCTAAACATGAGTAACTAAGTCAATTACCTCTAATTACGGTTCCAAAATAGCTTTAAATTATCCAAATAATGCTAATTATATGAATTATACCTCCAAGACCTAATTCCTATCCCCTATCTAGAATACTATCATAAATATACTACTAATTAGATTAATTTATGAGAAAGGTAGACTAAGCCTACCTGGACGCCAAAGAAAAGCCCAAAGATTTTTGCTAAAATGTCAATTTCTCCTTTCAAGAAGCTTCTGCAAGATGCCATGCTATCACATTATAATCTATTGATCAATTCAAACACAACAATACCTATATTGTATTTTCATGCTTCATGTCTAAAATTACATAAAAATCTCATGTGGGCTCACTTACAAAATCAAACTTTCAAAAATGATAAAGCATCCCTCTATGCTCAAGGAACATTTATCCTGAAGAATGGGTAAATAATAAACTCAAACGGTGCTACAATTAACCCACCAATATTTTAGGAATTTTGGAGTAATTATGAGGAATTAACCATGGAATTGATGAAAACTTACCTAAAATTCCAAGAAGAAATAGGCAATCCAAGCTTACGAACTCCCCAAAGTTACCTCATAATTTCTCTCCCAAGTTTCCACATATTTTAGGATTTTTCACTCTTGAACTTGTGTGAAAATAGGAGAGAATTTGTGCAATTGAGGAATTTAAAGGATGTCAGGTACAACTTCAACAAACACTAGGCCACTTAAGCAATCACCACTTTTGGGGACAAGTGTTGCTTTAGCGACATCTCTCGCTTGCACGCATACCGCATAAGCAGTCGCCTGCTACTTAAGAAATGAGGCTTCCTCTTAAGTGGGCCTTATCTAGGTTCTTGGTAACTTAAGTGAATGTTTAGACACTTTAGTGTCCCTCTGCTTAAGTGACCTTAAGGGAACTTAAGTGGATGCACTAGCTGGAGACTTGGAATTTTTCCAAGTCTCCATGGACCCTAGGGATTCCTTTGGAATCTCGTATACGCAAACAAACTATGTTATCTTATCAAATTTGAAATTTTGGACATAATAAGGCAGTCAAAATTTCCATCTGAGGTCATTTAAAAAAAAAGTGGGTCCCACACCTAAGTGCCATTTTTCATAAGTTTCAGCCAATAGCCCAAAATGAGCCCAAAAGTCTTTGGACCCAAACCAAAGGTCACTATAACGACCCTTCAGGTCATTTTTCCATATTTCCCAATTATTTTGGCCATTAGAGACTTTTCATAGCTACCTCAAGTCATTTATGACATGCAAAATCTGATAGTTTGATTACGGGGAAATTCATTTGATTTTTAGAGCCAATTCCTTATTTTGAAGTCTTCACTGGTTCCAAATGGGCACCGGTGAAAACTACAGATAAAAAATCTCATATTCAAATTTTAATTGTACCAATAGCTTGGGAATATATATTTTAGGCTAGGTGAACCTTTGGTTTGGGTCTCGAGATAGCTAAGCCCATTTCAACCTATTGGTCGGAAAGTTAAGAAAATAAAATATGGGTGTAGGGCCCATAAATGACCTTGGATGGAACATCCAATTGTGCCATTGAGTCCAAAAATATCAAATTTGATATGGTTGCATAGTTTATTTATGCGTACGTAATTTTGGATGAATCTCTAGGGCTTGACGGTGAATTGGTATTTCCAAGTCCATTATTGTCAGAAAGTGCATTGCTATCACGAGCCCCAATCACGATACCCTTATTAGTCAGCTATTACTATGATTGTAGTATAGTGTCTTGATCAGGACTAGTACTAAAAGGCTTAAGAAAGTATGATCGTAAGGCCCCAAGCCATGATAGCGGGACTCTAGTACCTGGTATGGGTATAAATAGGCCCTTATATAGCGATTTTAGCCATTTATAACCCATTACTAGAGATCATAAGTCCAAAATAGTGATATTAATTGGTATTGAAGCTTATGGGTGATTGGGAAGCTTGATAAATAATAATTTTTGTGATTATCTTCTGATTTGAGGTAAGAATTCATCTTTTTTCTTGATGGATTTTAGTGATTTCTTGCTCAAAATCCCAAAACCTTGTAAACTTGATTTTACCCCTAATTTAGCTTGGATTTCACCATGTTTGAGGGTAATGATTACTTGAGCATGTAAGAATGTTAGGTTTGTTTTGATAATGCAATTTCTATTAGTGGGACCCACATAAGGTTTTAAAGTAATTTTTGGACTCAAAGCACAATGGTGTAATATGGGTATCATTATTCTCATATTGAGTAGAATATGCTTTTGATAGCTTGGCACCTTGAGGAGGCTTCTCAAAAGGAAAAAATGATGATTTAGCGGTTCGTTGATCTTTCTTGGGCATCGAGGTAGGCTAGGTTTATCCCTTGTAAAAATGAGCTATCTCATAGTATTTGTAATACCCCGTACTTCTACCTGGCTTAAATTCATCCTGAAGATGTAAAAGACATGCTTTAAATATTAATACACTTTTATATATGTGGAATTTTTAAGATTTTCACTTTTTGTTTTGTGGGAAATTGAATAAGCATTTCATCGGTACCAAATTCGCTTAAATTCGATAACCGGGTAAGAAGTTATGGCGATTTAAGGTTTTAGTCATAAAAAACCATTATTTCAGCCAGTGGCACGTTGCGCCATAAGCTAAATGATGTTTGTCAGTTCCCAGTAAGACTCCGTGATTACACCACATTACGGAGGGCTCCTAAATCCCAACTGTGCTTTTTCTAGTGAACCTCCGCGATGTCTCCGCATCGCGCCAAACTTCTAGGTCGCAAATAAAGTGGCAACTAGATAGCTCCATGACATACCATCTCCCTATTTTTCAGTTGTCAAATTCCAGAGACACGGCGTGATAGCGCACGTCGCGCCAGCCTACCAAATCGAGAAATTTTGACAAAAAATAAATATTTTGTCTAAGGATAAATTGGTTTTTTCCCAAGTTTTTAAAATGTATTTAATCCCTAAAAATGTTCAAATCATTATTTACTCACTTTTTCTCCAAATTAAAAACATTATCTCCCAAGAAACAAAACCCTAGCTTTCAAGAAATCAAAGCTAATTCTGAGAACCTCTCCAAAAACTTTAAGAAACTTATAATCAAGGTATGTTAATTGTTGATTCATGGGTCCCTTTCATCCATGAAGCTCAAGAATCTCTTTTTCAAAGTTCAAGTAAATGGATTTTTTATGAATCTCATGTTGGGTTTGCTTTTGTTAAAGTTGATAATGAGCAATTGAATTCTAATGGTGATAATTTTATGTGGAATTAATTATTATATGAGTAGATTCATGTGAACCCATGATTAAACCCTTGAATTGTGAAATTAGAATTGAATCATGATGTTTACTTGTTGTGCAATGTTGTCTACATATACTATGTTAATTATTTGCTTGATGTATTGCCTATGTGAACTAATAAGAGAATAAACCATGTAATTATTAGTTTATACGAAAGTGTTTGATAAATTGTCCATGAGAATGAATTAATACCACGATATAGTATGGAATTATGTATTCCCTATTCATGTACAAGTGATACACCCCAAGTGTTTGTTGAAATGTCTTAATGAATGAATCGTAAGTATATAGCCATTGTTAGGATTTTAGGCTTGTGTCTTGATTTACATATTATGCTATCATGTCCTGGGGGTATCTAATACCCAACAATTTAGCTGTTTTCCTAGATCCAGTGTCATGTTTTCATGATATCCTCAGTCCATCCATATTCAGTAGAATTCAGTCAGTCATGTGACTCAAGAAAACTCAATAAACTCAGTAATTCCAGTAATCTCAAAAATTTCAGTATTTCAGTAATCTCAGTAGTATTTTGTCAGTCAACAAAACTCAATGAACTCAGTCCAGTTCATTTTAGTTAATCATGTTCAGTATCTATTCAGATGGGAGTAGAGTTTAGCACCGAGTGAACCCAAGGATGAGGACACACACTAACAGTTTAGGGTGTGATCATTAGAAGGAATCCTTGCATTCCAGAACTATGTAGCCAGCATAGGTTAAGACATCAACACAGACAAATGAGGGTTGATTAGGTGGATAAACACTATCAGATGAGGGTCCAACCATTCTCTTTTAGGGACACTGTCAGATGAGGGCCACCCACAGCTTGTCTTTACCAGTGGCGCGGTATTGACTCCCTTTCAATTAGGGTTATAGATTGGACCCCAACCTAGCTATATTCTATATTTAGGGCATGTCAGTTACATGACTATTTCCCACAGTTACAGTTGCAGACTCAGTCTCAGTAATAGAACTCAGATAGTTCTTTAGAATTTCAGGACTGTCAGATACAGTCAACTTAGAATAGTATGGAACTCAGTTAGTTCCATCAGAACCTAGACTGCTAGATACAGTTTCTTAGAATTAGTTATATTAGTTATCAGTGACTCATGTTATCAGTAATCAAACTCAGTAGTCAGTACCACCATAAATTCAGTCACAGTCACTTATTTATACATGTATTCTCATGTTCATGCTATTCAGTTAGTTAGCATTGTTCATATATTTGAACCCTTTATATTTATCCTACCTCACCTGTATACCAGTACATTCAAACATATTGATGCATGTGTGCTATGGTGTTTTATCCCATATGTTCAGAAGCATGAGTCCTAGAGCATCAGTAGTATTCCAATTTCAGCAGTCAGAGTTAACGGTGAGTCCTCATCCTTCGAGGACATGATCATTACTTTATTTATTGATTACTTAGTTTATTTTAGTAGTTGGATCTAGTTTAGGACATGTCCCATCAACTTCTTATTCAGATAGTTTAGAGGCTTTCAGACTACAATATTTTCAGATTAGATATTTTCAGACATTGTTTTAGTTTTGGTATTATTGTAACACATTATTTAGATATAGTTTTATCAGATGTTTATTAGTTTTGAACCTTATGGAATGTTTTAGCCCACTATTTCCATATTTATACAGTATATTATGTAGTGTTCAGGCACAGATATCAGTCATGGGTTAGCTTATGGTTCTTCAGGGTCATGAGCTCCGTATAGCATTCTGGGTACCAGATTTGGGGCATTACAGTATTCTTATGATATTGTGTTAGATTTGGAATGGGTTTTAGATGTTGTATTGATGATATACAATACTTCAATTAGTTGTACCATTTAGGCTAATTTGAAACTGTAGAGTTTAAACACTTAACTTGTTTCCTTATGCCTTAGGTGATTTGGAATTCATTCTCATGATTAGCATGAGAATGTTTTTGAGCATTCAAGTAGAGCATTCAAGTAGATAAAGATGCTTTAGATACCCATGGTTGAGGTGAGATTGGCTTTAGTTTCTTACATCAAAGGAGTTTGCCTTAGTCACTATTATTGGCTTAGTTGTGTTTGGGAAGAGCCATTAACTAAGAGTAAACTGTGGTTTTCTATACATCTAAATGTGGATTTTGATACCTCAAGCCTAATTCGGGTAGAATTTACCTAAAATGAAACTCATGGATTAGATGTGAACTCTTAACCCACTTTAGGCAATGACCCCTGCGAGCTTTTATAAACTGTTTACGCTTATTGGCCTCTTAAAAATGTATTATGGTAATATTAAGAAATCTTGATACTTAATGGTTATGTTGGTTAATGTGAGGGTTGACGCCTATTGATTATGCTATTATTTATGTTATTGATGATACTATTCATGATATTTATTATATATATACACATGTAGTTTGAGTCCAGAAGATGATTATGGTGTTGATTTTATATATATACCTGGTTCAAGTTTGGAGGATAATTATTTCTCTATTGATTAATTACCAATTCATATCCGACTATTGATTGTTTATCGGTTCAAGTCCAGCTATTGATTATATTTAATGGTTTGAGTCCAGATATTCATAATATTCTATGATGATATATATTTTTTAATTAACTCTTTCGGGGTATTATATTAAAAGTAGCAATTTGGCTAAGTCAGAAAAATAAGAAAATGGTTATAATATGGCGTGACATACGTGGACTCTAGTTGTAAAATGACTAGTTGAAAAATAATGGTTAGTTGATGAATGATGACTAGTGGATGTATGATTATTAGCGAATAATTAAATTAGTGATAAGAGATGATAGTTGATTAATGGTGACTGGTGTCTAATTGATGATAAGGTTGCTATATATTGGTAAAATTATGGAATGTGGTTACTTTTTCAAATTTTGATAAATTATAGAATGATGGTTAAATAACAAGTTGGTTATTTATAAGTGATGAGCTATTTTCTTTTTGCACCAATTGTCGTATGAGAGCTAATTTTATAGTTATGATTATATGTGTTGATGTTTTATGTTATGTTATTATTCTAATTTTTGTAGTTATCTATGCACAATGATGTTAGAGCTATTCAAGTTTGTCTATACCTTTACTTTGTTATGTTATCTTGCATTTTATAATACTTATATCATGACTTAGCTTAATTGGCCGATGATGCCTACTGAGTACCCATTAATTTGGTACTCATGCTACACTTTTGTACCTTTTTGGTGCAGATCTTAGTACTATCTATTTTTATTGATCGTTGATCGTGTTGTGTTCATATCTAGAGATAGGGTAAGCTCTTAGAGTCAGAGTCATTTATTTTCTTCTATCTTATAATATTCAGTCTTCAGTTATCGAGATAGATATTGTTGACTATTCTAAGTCTTTGAGTTGTATTATTATTAGATGTTTTTGTACAAGCTCTATAAGGTCATGGGATGGTATCTTGTATTGACTATTTTTATCTATAGTAGAACACTTTTTTTTGTTCATTTTCGCCTTAGATTGGGCATTTACCACCAAGTTAACCTCTTGCATTCAACTTGAGTTAAGGTGTGGCTTACCTACTAGTGGGGTATAGTAGGTGTCATCATGAATATTAAATTGGGTTGAGAAAAATTTGTGTCAAAACCTAGGTTTTAGTAGTATTATTGGTACAAAAAATGTCTAGTAGAGTCCTACGGATCAAAACGATGACGTCCATTTCTTATCCTTGGGAGGCTATGGGACATATTTAGTAGTCTATCACTTCTTTGACTTATATCATGCTAAGAGTCTGAGTTGGTTTTTAAAGTATTTCTTTGACTTCACTCTTTTACATATCGTCAGGACATATGTTACCGCTATATGTGATGATGGTCCCGAGATCGAGCCTAGAGATCCTACTCCTATTTGTTGATGACTTAGATATTATGGAAAGATATGTGTTGTGTTCCTAAGTAGCGAACAAGATAGGTAGCCTTACCTAGGTTTTATTCTCGCTCTTAAGCTGGAGATTCTTTTGCCGTAGTCACTGGTGGGCTAGGGACCAGTCCAGGCCCCACTAGGGTTTATTTTTTCTGTAATTCTCAAAGATGTGTTAGTTTACCTTTTGGGGATAGTTGGTGGTTCGTTATCTAATTATGCACAATCTACATATGAAAGGGGTATTGAGGTGGGGGCGCAGCCTATAGCCGCGACTCCCAAAGATATGGTTCCTCTTACACTAATATTTGCTCAGTTGGTAGCTTCTCAGCCAGTTGTTGCCCAGCCTACTATGTCTTCTTAGGAGCAACAAATATTAGGTAGATTCTTGAGATAAGATCCACCTAGGTTTTTTGGTACACCAGGTGAGGATGTATATGAGTTCCTAATTGATTGTGAGGATAGGCTCTATAATTTAGGCCTTGTTAAGAGTTGTGGTATGGATTAACCATATGTTAGTTGAAGTTTATTTCTCGACATTAGTGGAGAGGTTATATGGATTCCAGGCCAACTGGATCTTTTTCTTTGTTATTAGTTTAGTTCTTTGAGATGTTCTTGGAGAAATACATGCCTCGCAGCCTTAAAGATCATTGAGGGATCAATTTATGAGGTTGGAGAAGGGCTCCATGATAGTTGTTGAGTATAAGGCTCATCTTCATTAGTTGGCTAGACATTCTACGTCTTTTCTAGATACTAAGTATGAAAGAGTTCGTTGCTTTGTTGGAGGATTGAGACTTCCCATTAGTATGTCTACATACAGTTTAGTTGTTATCGGTAGGTCTTTTAAGGTTTAAGGATCATGCTCAGGTGATAGAGGAGATACATCGTGAGGCCCAAGAGGGCAATAGTGAAAGGACTAAATATTAAAAGAGTTTTAGTGAGAGCCATAGTAGTTCCCAATTTAGGGGTAGTAGTTCTCATGATGGGTATTCTCTGCATCCATACTATCAAACTCAAAGTCATCTTAGTTGATCTATTCAAGGAGTGCTTCAAATTACTGAAGGAGGTTAGTCTAGTGCCAAAGACCACCTTGGTTAGGGTGCCGATCAGTCTTTGAGGGGTTTACTTTCTAGTTATTCTAGTCATGGTGGTTATTCAGTTTCAGTCAGGTCTATTGTTTTTTGTTCAGCTCATGGAGCATATTATCATTGTGGATCTCTTGGTCATTATTCTGAAGACTGCCTTAGTCATGGGTCAATTGTTATTTCAGTGTAGGGTACTTCCCCTATTAGAGAATTTTATCCATCAGCTAGAGGTGGTTCTCATGGTCACAGAGGTGGTTCCCAGGATAGTCGAGGAGGTTTATAGGCAGTCAAAATAGGAGGTCAGTAAGTGCCCAGCTCGGTGGTAGGCGTGGTCATTTGTATACAGTACCTGCTAAGCCCGGGGCTGAGACATTGGATATTATTGCTATAGGTACAATTACGGTGTGCTGCTAGTCAGCCCTTGCTTTATTTTCTCATGGATCCACTTATTCTTACATATCTGCTTATTATGCACAACGGTTGAAGTTATCTTGGGATTTATTTGTCACGCCCCAAAATCCCATCGGGCCGGACTGGCACCTGAAGCCGAGAAGGCCCGGGAGAACCCGTTCAAATACCTGTACTTTCACTTACATGTCACCAAAAAAATTGGACAGCACTTCGTTGCATATAGAAAGGTCTAATTACCTGTATCAGCACAACACGCACAAATATATATATATAATACTTGGCCGTCGGGGCCACCACATATACAAATATAACGTTACTATATAAACTTCCATGACTTTACCCTTCCTTATGTCTACAAAGCCTCTAGGATATACATGACATAACTAGGGTCGGGATAAACCCCCGCCCACACATGACTTATGTACAATAACAAAACATAAGGAACCGACTCAGAAAGCTCCGAAGCAAACTGGAGCTCACCAACAATAGCTGTATGACCTGGCTCCTACTTGTGCGGTGTATGAGCTGAGGTACCTGTGCCTGCAGCATGAAATGCAGGTCCCCCGTGAGGGACATCAGTACGAAATATGTACTGAGTATGTAAAGCTGTAAATAATCACATATGATATAGGAGCTCAATAGAAACCAGAAACAAGTGAATAAGTCGTAATAGGAGTGGACCACACTTACTAGAACTTGTGACAACCTGTACATTGTATTTATTCAATCACTTTACCTTCGTTCTTATCGTCTTTGTAATCATTACTGTACTGTACTGTGACCATTAGGATGCCTCCAGTACATATCAACTGGGATCGACCCATGCTAGGCTTATGCCCCTGGGATACCACCCATAAACACATGAAATAGGGATCGACCCATGCTAGGCTTATGCCCCTGGGATACCACCCGATAAGAGAGAACTCCCATCACTTAGTTCAATTAATCTTTGAGATTGTTATTTAGGTCGCCACCACATTTTTGATACTTTGAAACAATGATACATCAATAGGAACCAAGTAATAGACCTTCTATACAATAACGATGTAATAAAGACTCATTGGTACATCAACAATGTGTTTCAGAATCATCAATATCACAACAATGAAATAAGAGTCTTTTGGTATATCAATGAAACATTTTGACACTTTATAGAATGGAAACAACTTCATTGGTAACGTAGAACAATACATGTTTTAGGACAACCTCGGAATCTTACTTGATGGAACATTGGTGTTTTCATGCCAAAGAACATTGTTAGAGTATGCTTTACATACCTCGTTGTAGATTCAGATACCAATTCAACACAACTTCCCGCCTTTACAAATCACTTATCTACAATGAAATGTTTGGCATCTAGTATTAGCAACCCAACACCACAATTCTCTTCCATAATTCCATACTACCAATATTTGCAAAACATTCCAAAAACCAACTTGAACAATAGGTTTATGTGTGTATATATATATAATCATCATTTCAATACCACATCATCAATACTACATCATCACCCCAAATTCCTTCACAATTTAACATAATCCAACCATGCACAAGAATAATCCAACATCATTTCCAATCATCTTTCAACAACAATCAAATAACATACTTCTTATGCTCACATGCATATATATATATACATATCCATATAAATAACACCAACATAATTTACATCCTTGCCAAAAAAAATGGCCCTTTTGATTTCGAAGTCCTGTTGGCACAAATAAGGGGTGCTTCTCGAAGCCCTTGAGACGGTGAACACAACTACGGAATCAATTTGGATTTTCTACGGTTGAATCACAAGATAATTGGAGTTGAAATTTGGCTAGGGTTTCTTAGTTTCAATAACTTGATGATAATTGATGGATATGAGACTAATTATATGTATATAATGACCAATTTTCGTCCATGAGGTGATGGAAAATGACCATATTGCCCTTAAAAATTTAAGTAAATCCGAATCTGTCCATGGTGGACTGTTTTGATAGGCTAAAGTAAATCAGCCATAACTCTTTGCTCCGTTATCAGATTTGGGTGAAATTGGTATCGTTAGAAAGATAATTCAAAGGTATTTCATTTCATATAAAGTAGGCCACCCAGTTCGTCCTGTACAAGTAGTTATGATCGTTTGAAGTTGATCCTAAAAATCTGTTTTGAGAGGCTGAAGTAAAACGAGTATAACTCCTTACTCAGATGTTGGATTTGGATGAAACCAATTGCATTGGAAAGAAGACTCAAATATATTTCTTTTAATATGTGGTAGCTCTCCCAGTTCATTATATTGAGGGAGTTATGATCGTTCAAAGTTGACCCAAAAAACTGGCAGGCCTCAGTAGTTTTCCTGCACATTTACTGTTCACATCCCGGCCACCGTTTTAAAGTTTCGAACATGCTCGCTTATATCCGAAACTTATCCGTTTTTGAAAATCTTTATATCGTTGGAAAGCTTATTCAATAACCTTCGTATGGAACGATCGACGGGAAAATTCTGGTATAAATAAAGTCGATTCCTATACACATATAATCAAACTATACACTTGAAACCATCTCAAAATAATCAATACTCATACTTAAACTCATATATACCTAACTTAGGATCAATACATATACTCCAACACATATAACAATGACTAATGCACGTAATTAAGTACGGGGTGTTACATCATTATCTATGCCATTGCACGTATCTACTCCTGTAGGTGATTCTTTAGTAGTGGATTCAGTTTTTAGATCATATGTTGTGATTTTTAGTGATGTTGCTTATTATGTTGATCTAATTATTTTTGATATGGTGGATTTTGAAGTAATTCTAGGAATGGATTGGTTATCCCACTATCATGCGATCCTGGACTATTTTGCCAAAACTATTACTTAGCCATTCCCAGCGTACCCCCATTTATGTGGAAGGGAGAAGTTAGCTGCGAGCCAATGGGGATCATTTCTTATATTCATGTTAGGAGGCTTATTTAAAGTAGTTGTAAGTCTTATCTAGCTTATAGTAATAATAGTAGTGTGGAGAGTTCGTCATTACCTTTGTTCCTATAGTTTGAGAGGTTCCTGATATGTTCCCTACTGACCTGCCTAGTATTCCCTTTGTCCCCAACCTATTTTTATGTAACCTTACCATATGGCTCCTACCGAGCATAAGGAGCTAAATTTCAGCTTCAGGATCTTCTTGGTAAGTTTTATTAGACCGAGTGTGTCTCCTTGGAGAGTTCCTATATAGTTTGTTAAAAAGAAAGATGGTTCCATGCATATGTGAATTGATAATAGGCATCTTAATAAGGTGATGATGAAGAACCATTATCCTATGCCTTGCATGATGATTTATTTGACCAACTTTAGGGAGAGGCGCTATTTTCTAAGATTGATTTGAGATCTGGTTACCATTAGTTGAGGATTTGAGATAAGGATATCCCAAAGACAACTTTTAGGACCTGTTATGGTAATTATGAGCTCTTACTGATTTCACTTTGGTTGACTAATGCCTCAACTATTTTCATGGATTTGATGAACCAAGTATTCAGGACGTATTTAGATTCCTTCATAATTATGTTCATTGGCGACAACTTTATGTATTCGAGGAGTAGAGAAGAGCATGTGTAACATTTGAGAATTATACTCCAGACTTTTAGAGATTGTGTGCTTTTTAGCAAGTTTTCTAAGTGTGAGTTTTGACTTGGTTCGTTGACATTTCTTGGACATGTGGTGCCTAAGGATTGTATTATAGTAGACCCAACTAAGATTGAGGTGATTCGTGATTGAGCTATACCTACTTCTCCAACTGAGGTTCATAGCTTCATTAGTTTGGCTGATAATTGTAGATGATTCGTCAAGGTTTTTTCTACTATTTTGATGTCTATGACTAGATTGACTCAAAAGGAAGTTCCTTTCCGATATTCTGAGGAGTTTTAGTCGATCTTTAGAAAGCTCAAGGATTTTCTCACTTCAGGTCTTGGTTTAGCTCTTCCTGTTAAGGTTGAAGGATTCATCATGTTTTATGATGCTTTTAGTGTCTATTTGGGTTGTGTATTGATACAGCAGGGTTGTGTCATTGCTTATGCTTCTAGACAGCTAAAGGTGTACGAGCACAACTACCCCACTCATGATTTGTAGTTGGCAGTGGTAGTTTTTGTGCTTAAGATTTGGAGGCATTATCTTTATAGTGTGCATTATGAGATTTTCACAATCATCATAGTCTTCAGCATCTTTTGACCCAGAGGGATATTAATGCTAGATAGAGTAGATGGATGGAGTTTCTTAAGGATTATGATATTTCCATCTTCTATCATCCGAGAAAGATAAATGTGGTAGCAGATACCTGAGTTGGAAGGTAGTGAGTATGGTTATCTTGTCATGTATTTCAGTTTCTTAGAGGCCATTGGCATGGGACATTGAGTCCTTATCCAACTTGATAGTTTGCCTTGATATTTCAGATCCTAAGAGTATTTTATCTATATGGAGTGAGGTCCTCACTATTTGAGCAGATTCAACATCGTCAGCTTGATGATAGTAAGCTTTATTTCCTTTGTGACTAGGTGTTGAGTGGTGAGTCTAAGAGGAACACCATAGATTCTGAGGGTGTTTTGAGATTTAATGGTTGCATTTATGTTTTGAGGATCGATGACTTGATTCAGTTGATTTTGTAGGAGGCTCACAACTCTAGATATTCTATTTATCCAGGCATAGCCAAGCAGTATAACAATTTGAGACAACATTATTGGTGGAGTGGAAAGTAGAGAGATCTTACAAACCTTGTAGCTCACTGCATTTGTTTTCAGTAGGTAAAGGTTGAGCATCAGTGTCTAGGTGGTTTTATTCAATGGTTTCCCATTTTCAAATGGAAATAGGAATGATTACCATGGATTTTATTAGTGGTTTGCATCGTACTTCTTGTGGTTCTGATTGTATTTGGCCCATTATCGATTATTTGACCAAGTCAGCATATTTTATTCCTATTCGAATGTCCTTCACTACTGAAAGATTAGCCCATATCTATATTCGGGAGATAGTTCATTTGCATAGTGTACCCATTTCTGTTATGTAATTGCCCAACCCACTATTGATATTGTCTGTTTTAGGCCAAGGCCCACACGACTTTAAAATGTATCACTAAGGAGTAAGACTTGCTTACTTATATACCCAGCATCTCTCCTGTGTTTTTCCAATGTGGGACTCATTTTACTAAGTTGACGAATTATATACACCCCCTTTTACGAACTCAGCATCCTCATTGAGGTTTGCTCCACCAAATGGGACGTGCCTAGACTAAGGACTGACGTTTGCCCCACCTTATCGAGATTTCCCTAAACTTAGTTTAAACTTTGGCCCATATCGACAATAATGACATAGGAGTGGCACTGATATCATTTGTAATGGTCCAACCCACTAGTGATATTTTCCATTATGGGCCTAGGCTCGCACGACTTTAAAATGCATCACTAGGGAGTAAGGCTTGCTTACTTATATACCCAACATATCTCCTGTATTTTGCTGATGTGGAACTTCTATCCTAAGTTTGGGTGTTACATATTATTTCAGACCGGGGTTGTGTTCACTTTGAGATTTTAGAGAGCATTTTAGGAAAAGTTGGGTACTCAAGTGGATCTTAGTACAACCTTTCATCCGCAAATAGATGGTCAGTTGGAGAAGACTATTCAGGTTCTTGAGGATATGCTTTGAGCTTGTGTTATGGATTTTGAAGGCTAGTAGGAGCAGCACTAATCCTTTATGGAGTTCTCATACAGTAACATCTATCATTTGAGTATTGAGATGGAAACTTTTGAGGGTTTTTATGGTAGGACATGTTATTCTTTGGTTGGATGGTTTGAAATATCCGAGGTTAGGCCCCATGATACTTATTTGCTTCAGGAGTCGTTGGATAGATTCAGGGTGATTTAGGATAGGTTGAGAGCGTCTCAGAGTAGGAAGAAGACCTATGCAGACCGTAGGCTTCGTTTCTTGAGATTCTGAGTTGGTGATAGTATATTCCTCCATGTATAATCCATGAAGTGTATAATGAGGTTCAGGAGGATGACCAAACTCAGTCCTAGATATATTGGACCTTTTGAGATTTTTTATGCTATTGGTGAGGTGGATTATGAGTAAGCTTTACCTCCATATTTTGCCGTTGTCCATCTAGTTTTTGATGTCTCCATGTTGTGATAATATATTCTTGATTTTTCTCATGTGCTTAAATGGGACTCAGTCTAGTTGGATGAATATTTGACCATTGTATAGGAGCCTATGCTCATTTTGGTTAGTGATATTAGGCAGTTACACACTAGAGAGATTGATGTAGTTAAGGTTTAGTAGAGGCACCACCAAGTGGAATAGGCCACTTGAAATATTGAGAGCGATATGCAGACTCCATATCCTCACCTTTTTGAGACTTTAGGTACGTCCTAATCCTTAACTTTCACGGGTGAAAGTTCCTTCGGTAATGGATATTGTAATGATGCTTCACATTATTTTTCCATATTTATGCTTATTTTCACTGTTAGAGCCTTTCCATAGATACCCCAAGTCATTTATGACTTGCTGGAACTGACAGTTCAATTACTGGGCAGTTCATTTTGTTTTAAGAGCCAATTCCTCATTTTGAAGTCCTCGTTGGTTCCAAATGGACAACAGACAAAACTTTCTATAAAATAATCGCGTATACAAATTCTCACTGTGCTAGTAGCTCCAGAATGTAGAGTTTAAGATAAGTATACCTTTGGTTTAGGTCTCGAGACACCTGAGCTCATTTTGACCTATTAGTTGAAAAGGTAAGAAAATAAAATATGGGTGTTTCGGCGAAATAACCTCGGATGAAAAATCCAATTATTCCATTGAGTATTGAATTTTTAATTTTGTATGGTTACATAGTTTGTTTACGTTTGCGAGATTACGAATGAATCCTAAGGGCTTGGCGGGGACTTGGAAATTTTTAAGTCCATTGTTGTTAGTTGGTGCATCGCTATTATGAATCAAGGGTCACGATCATGATACCATTTGCAGTCACCTATTACTATAATCGTAGTACAGTGTCACGAATACAAATGGCACCAACATGCTCAAGATTCTTCGATCGTGAGGCCCCAAGCCACGATAGCATGACCGAGTACCTGGTATGGGCATAAATAGGACCTTATGTCATAATTTTAGCCATTTCTCACTCATTTCTTGAGAGTATAAGCCCTAAATAGTGATATTAAGTGGGATTGAAGCTTGTGGGTTATTGGGAAGCTTTACTAACATTCTTGTTTGCGATTATCTTCTGATTTGAGGTAAAAACTCACTCTTTTTCTTGATGGATTTTAGTGATTTCTTTGTCAAAATATCAAAACCTTAAGGGCTTGATAGAAGCCCCAATTTATCTTGGATTTCACTAATTTTTTTGGGTAATGATTCCTTGATCATGTAAGAATGTTAGGTTGGTTTTAGAAATTCAATTTTTGTAAGTAGGTCCCACATAGGGTCCTGATGTGATTTTTGGATCCGAAGCACAATGGTGCAATATGGGTACATTATTTACGTATTGATGAGTAGAATATGTTTTTGATAGCTTAGCATCTCTAGGAGGCTTCTCGGAAAGGAAAAGCGATGGATTGATCTATCTCATAGTATACTTATGATATTATGTTAGACTTCAGATGGGTTTTAGGTGTTCTATTGATGAAAAACAAGACTTAGGTTTATTGGACTGTTAGGCTAATTTTAAACAGTAGAGTTAAACACTTAGCTTGTCTGCTTATGCCTTAGGTAAATATGAATTCATTCATATGATTAGCATGAGAATGTTTCATATCATTCCAAGTTAGATAAAAATGCTTTAGACACCCATGCTTATGGTAAGATTGGCTTTTGTTTATTATATCAAAAGAGGTTGCCTTAGTCATTATTTTTGGCTTATTTTTTGTGTTTGTGAAAGGACTTTACCTTAGGGATATTTATGGCTTTTTATACATATAAAAGTGGATTTAGATACCTTAAGCCTAGGTCAGGTAGATTTTGCTTAAAATGGAACTCGAGGATTACAAGTTGACTCTTAACCGGCTATGACCCATGTGAGCATTTGTAAACCATTAAACTTATTAGCCTCTTGGAAATGCGTATTATGGTAACATTGAGAAATCTTGATACTTAATGGTTATGTTGGTTAATGTGAGGATTGATGCCTATTGATTATTCCATTATGCCACGACCCTAGCCTACCCCCTAGTCGTAACACGATGTTTAAGGCCACAAGTGGCCCCAATCTAACCCATGGTCTAATATCTGCTATGAGCACCAAGAAAGTACCAATATAACATGATTTCCATAAGATATACTGAAGGAAACTTTGATAAAAATAAAATAATCAACATATCTGAACATCTGATAAAATACTGAAAAACAAGTCTGACTATCTGAAATCCTCTAAAACATAAAGAGTTGATGGGACAAACCCTTAACTAAATCAATCTGACTAAATGGGGAAAAGCTAAAATTAATTACGTATCACTTGTCCTAGAAAGATGAGGACTCACCACAACTGTTGCTGAGTGACACAGGAACTGGCTAAGTACGATCAAGGAACTGGAATCCAAACCTATAATGTGAAATCAACATAGCACAAAAAAAAGTATGCGATTAGTACTTTGAATTACTAGTACATGAAGTAGGGACTAACTGAGATATATATATATATATATATATATATATAAATACTGAGCATGAATGCATGAACATGTAAAATGAATCCAAGACCAAGCATGATCATGTACTGAAAAAATCTATAAAACTGAATAACTGATAAACAGAACACTTGATCATGTAAACCTGGACTGGTATATCCTAAATATTGAACTGATAATGTGGGATCTAACTATAACCGACATGCCCCAATCTAAGCTAATCGGCGTCCAACCTGTAATCCCGATTAGAAGGGTGTTAATAACTTACCACGGGTACTGACACAGATGGTGTGGATCCATAAATCTGATGTCTTGAAGAACGAGGGTGTCATGCCTCTACTGACAAGGGACCTATCATATTCTATGGTAGCATTGTAAGTTTGGAACTTATGTACCGCTACTAACGAATCATACCTAACTGACGAGGGAGACTCTATCCCTACGTTCTCTTGGTACTAAGTGTTACTCCCAACTGAATAACACTGGTACTTATTTATATTCAATATAGTATAATACTGATGAGTGCTCATTCTGATATCCTTATGAAATATAGAGATACAAGTTTAATCTTACTGATTTGTAACTTGAAAACTATAACATGTATGATTTACTTAGGTATCAGATGTTCATAACCAACCAGCATGATATATTTCAAAATACTCTTGGAAATCATGGAACAGTTCATGGTATGGGAAAATCATGAATAACAACCCATATTACATAACAAATCATGAGGTGAACATTTGCATTATCAAACATATGGTAATACCATTATCAGGAGGGAGTATGGTTTCATGGTTCAAAATCAAGACAACTGAGGACAATTTATAGAATTCAGAATCCAGATGAAACTTCACCAATTAGAAGAAAAAGGATTTATACATGAAAAAATAGGGAATTATTGGGACTCAATAGGTGGAAGGAATCCATTGATGAATATCCCACATACTTGAAGTTGAAGCTTGGGTGAAATTCTTGATGCTGGCTTTGGTCTTGAGAAACCCTATTTGCTTAAGAAAGAAATGAAAATTGTCTCTCTTGATTCTCTTAATTGGATTTGAGGGTCATGTTATAAAGTGGGGCTTTTGTCCCTTTTATACCACCCCTTGTGAAGCCAAAACGCCATAGGTTTAGCTTTTAAGGGAGTGGGAAAAGTCATACAAACCCATTGAAAAACATGCAAAAAAACCCGCTCCCATTCCCTACGGCCCACCGTACGACTCATTTGGACTAACTACGAGTCATAGTCTAACTCATAGGCATCCAGGGATTATGAGAATATTCTATTACAACTATGAATTTCCACCTAACAACTCATAATGACTGACTTTGAGTCATTTGGTGAAGTTATAGTCAGAAGCTGGGCCCTTGGATCATATATTAGTTAGGTTATAGGTCCACACAATGGCTCGTAAGGCCTGACTATGGGTCATACATTGGACTCGTAACCATTGGAAAAGATTTGTGGGTGCACACTATTGTCACTATGAGTCTCTCCCAACAACTCATATCCACTAATTACGACTCTTAGGGATGAGTCATAGGGACTGGAACCACATATGGGGCTTCCTTGGTAGGACTACGAGTCACTCGTGCCGAATTATCATGAGTGGTTACGACTCATATCCTAAGTTTTAGTCATAGCAGTGCATCAGGTCCTTTTGAAAGATTTTCCCTAACTTTTTACCATGACATCAGATGGAGACAAGGCTTTAGGCATTGGAAAACTAACCCCATGGACTATCTTATGAGAGGTTTAGGACATCAAATCTCGGGGAATTACAATATCTCCCCCTTTAGATCATTCATCCTTGAATAAAACTAGCTGAGATAGAGTACTAGGAAGACTAAAATCATGAATAGAACATTTATGAGTTGAATCATGATTAAATATTTGAATTTAAAAACATGATGCATGGACTGAACTGAATTCATGAATCCGTACTATGAGATCAGGATGATTAGATACTTGAGGTAGAATACGTGAGCATTAATCTAAAGAACCATTACCTCAAGATGAATCTGAATTCATAGAGAAGAGATAGGAATGTTTGGTTTGTATATCACCTTCTGCTTCCCAAGTAACTCCCATAACAGACTGATTTCTCCACAAAAGCTTTTCTAAGGTAACTTCTTTAAACCTTAACCTACGAATCTGGTGATCAAGGATATCAACTGGGACTTTCTCATAGGAGAGGGTATTTTCAACACCCACATTCTCTAAAGGATCTACCGAAGTTGGGTCACTAATGCATTTCTTTAGAAAAGAGACATGAAACATTGGGTGCACTGCTGCTAAATCTATAGGCAACTCTAACTCATAAGTTACCTTTCCAAAACATCTCAAGATCCTATATGGGACAACATATCGGATGATCTTACCATTTTTTCCAAACTTCTTCATTCCTTTCATAGGAAAAATCTTTAGATACACAAAATCACCAATATCAAACTCAAGCTCTCTCCTCCTTATGTCTGCAAAGGATTTCTAATGACTTTGAGTAATCTTCAGCCTTTTCCGAATCAACTAAACTTTCTCCATCACCTCAAATACTAAATCTGTCCCTATTAAGGCAGATTCACCAACTTCAAACCACCCAATAGGAGATCTACACCTTCTATTATAGAGAGACTCAAATGGAGCCATCTGGATGCTGGAGTGATAACTATTATTGTACGCAAACTCAATCAAAGGTAAGTGGCTATCCCAACTACCCTTGAAATCAATGACACAATCTATTAACATATCTTCTAAAGTCTGAATAGTCCTCTCTGCCTGACCATATGTCTGGGATGAAAAGTTTTAATGAAGTGAACTTGGGTCCCAAGACCCTTCTAAAAAGCCTTCCAAAAGTAGGAGGTAAACCGAGTACCAAACCCTTATTTGTCACACCTCCAAGTCGTACCCATTTCAGTGACCAAAACCATCCCACCAAATAACACTGGTCAGCATATAATAGGACCATACCACTCATACCCCAGCATAAGGTTCATAACCATGAGTTGTATTGGGTCCAAAGAACGGATTTCCAAGAAACTTTCTAAGGTTCAAAACCCAAGATGTTTCAGTCTTCCTCAGTAGGAACATTCATCCCCGAATGATAGACAAGGTGGGGTAACAACACACAGAGTCATTTTCATTGTCAAATATCCCTTCAATAATGTTTGAGAACAAAAAGGCAATGGTGTTAATCTTTCCTTTAGTAACTCAAAAAATATAGATGCGTTCAAGACACATACCTTCCGCTTGAATACCAGGATTAAGAAACAAATACGGATACTTGGACTTCA
This sequence comes from Capsicum annuum, assembly GCF_002878395.1. Lineage (NCBI taxonomy): Eukaryota > Viridiplantae > Streptophyta > Magnoliopsida > Solanales > Solanaceae > Capsicum > Capsicum annuum. Next base: position 177,252,492 of record NC_061122.1, on the reverse strand, counting down.
TGTCCTCTTTCGCTTCCCAAGTATCTTTTTCCATCTTATGGTTCTGCCATAAAACCTTAAATGAAGCCACATCCTTGGTCTGTAACTAAAGAACTTGACTATTTAATGTCTCAATTAGGACCACTTCATAAGACAGAGAATCCAAAATACCCAATCCATTCAATGGAACAACCGAAGAACGATCACCAAGACACTTCCTTAACATAGAAACATGAAAGACCTGATGAACCAAACTTAAGCTTGATGGTAACTCCAACTCATAAGAAACATTGCCAACTCTCCACAAAATCACATAAGAACCAATATAGTGAGGACTGAGTTCCCCCTTTTTCTCCAAACCGAACCACTTCCTTCATGGGAGACACCTTCAGAAACACCTTATCCCCGACCTCAAACTCCAAGTCTCTATGCCTAGCATCCATATTGGACTTTTGGTGACTTTCGGAAGCTTAAGCCTATCCCGAATCACCTTGACCTTCTCCATTGCTTAATAAACCAAACTCGGACCAAACACGTTCACTTCTTTAAGCTCAAACCACCCAATAGGAGATCTACACCTTATACTATACAACGCCTCAAAAGGAACCATTCCAATACTCGAATGATAGCTATTGTTGTAAGCAAACTCAACCAAAGGTAGATACCCAACCCAATTGCCACCATAGTCAATCACACAGGCCCTAAGCATATCTTCCAATGTCTAAATAGTTCTTTCTGTTTCCCCATACGACTTTGGATGACAAGCAGTACTCAAACTAACCTTAGTCCCCAACTCTTTTTGAAAAGACCGCCAGAAATAAAACATAAACTGCATACCATGATTAAATATAATAAAAATAGGTACCCCATGTAGCTTCACAATCTCCGGAAGATACAACTGTGCATAATCCTCTACCGAAAAGGTAGTTCACACTGGCAAAACATGCACAGACTTGGTCATCCTATCCAATATAACCCAAATCGAATCATACTAATTTCGAGACCTAGGTAGACCAAAAATAAAATCCAAATTGATCACTTCCTACTTCTATTAAGGAAAATCAATTTCTTGATAAAATCCCTGTGGCCTCATGTGCTCAATCTTAACTTATTGACACACTATGCACTTGGCCATATAACTAGCCACATCTCTCTTCCTTCCATTTCACCAGTAGATCTCCTTAAGATCATGATACATCTTAGTCGAGCTGGGATAAAGAACATAGCTCAACTCAAGTGCCTCAGCCAAAACCCTTTGCCGCAGCCTGTGGGCATTCAAAACACACAATCTCTCTTGGTACCGTAAAGTACCATCACCACTAATATCAAACACCGCTACCTTTTTCCCACCAACATCACTCTTTATTTTCATCAAGACAGGATCCAACACTTGCTTCTCTATAATCTCTACACTAAAAGATGACTAAACCATTTCTTGCACCATCACACCACTATCTTTAGAGTCCAAGAGACGAACTCTAAGATTAGTTAAGCGGTGAATATCCTTCACCAATTCCCAATTGTCTTCCTCCATGTGAGCTAAACTCCCTATAGATAACCTGCTAAGAGTATCAAGAACCATATTAGCATTACCTGGGTGGTAGTGAAGACTCATATCATAATTGTAACGCCCCAAAAATGGATCTCGAGATGTCATACAATGCTAAAGACTATGAGTAGACTTAAGCTAACCCATTTAGCCTTCTACTAAGTCTGAAACTCATGATAGAGAAAATATAGATATAAAATCAAAGCTAAAATATGGAATTCTGTCTGAGCTAACTGTATTTATTTGAACATCATATCTGAAAATACTAGACTTAGAAATCTAGACAGTTAATGCTAGAAATTTGAATCATAGCTAGCAGTATGACAAGCCTCTACTACTATCAACTAGAGAGCCACTGGGACAAACCCCCAGCTGACTTGAACTGTCTGAAGACACTAAATCATCTATGCTAATAAATTGGAAAAAAAAAACTAAATAACTAGGTCCCTGAACTATAAGGACTCACCAACTTTTGGGGTGTAGATGGAGATACTCAAAATCACTCATGCTACTGAAACGGAGCACCTAAACCTATATTATGATAAAATGAAGCACATAGACCTATATGTGGATCAGTACTTCTAGATTATACTGAGTATAAGGGAGTGTATGCATAATTAAAAGAATATCTCAAGATTATTATAAATTTGTAAAAGAATGTATTTTAAATGCAGATGACTCACATAAGCTTGAATAACTAAAAGCTAAAAATCGTATTCATGAGTAATAAAGCATGTTGTATAAATCTAGTGAGTCATAACACATAGTTCTAAAAGTTATACTTGAATTCTATCCTTAAATCATACTATTAAAATGTAGAAAGAAGTCACTTTTATATTTGTAAACTAAAAGATGAAATCTCATAGCTAATGTCTTTTGTAAAAAAAAAATATCTGAATAAAGTTGTGAGCCTTTACACTCAGTTTCTAAAAGTTATTCTGTAATTCTTTTCTATAGTCTTTTCTATTAGGGAATTCTTTTAAATACTATTCTGTAAGGGGGGGTTTTCTAACCGACATACATTATGTAAGCTATCATAGTGTCCAATGTCTAGTTCTCTTGTGGGAAAACCTCACATTGGGGAGAGGTGTCATACTCTCGCCAAGGAGTATAACCTAATCTAAGTGATCACATCTATATCTATCATCCATATAGAAATGAGAATAATCTAATAATCTAAACCTACGTTGGCTCGTAGTTCTGGGGCATGAGAACATACCCAAATTAGTGCTAAATACTACTCCCTTTAATCTATATACTCATTCTGTAGGAAATCCACTTTAAAAAATACTAGCTTAAGGGTTTGTAATGAAAACCAATTATGCAGCTTTCTGTTGTAAACTGTATTTAAAACTAATATATTCTTTGTAAACTATAATGAAACTATAAAGTGGATTCCATATCTTATCTGAGGATCAAAAGATCAAATCTTTATAAAAAAATCTAAAAAATACTAATCATAGGGTGCTTAAAGCATAATCATTCTTGAAATATCACATTCAAACTAGGGCTTGGTAACCTATGTATCAAATTCATGTCGATACATCATAATGTTCATGGTTGATAATGAGAATATTGATAGTTCAATTCTAAATCTGGGAATTTATATCATACGCATGAAAATACAGAAGTAGACATGCAATTCAACATCTAAATCACTTGAAGCATCATAATCTTTAAATAACAATATTTGGGTATGATCCCTAATTTGAAACTCATGTAAATTCATCTGAAATTAACTTCAAAAAACTAATTTTGGGTACAAGGATGTAGGATTATCCTTGTTCATAACCCCACATACCTTAATTGATGAAATTGATAAAGAATCTTGAACTTGAATTCCTATTTGTGCTTTCGAAGATGATTTCTTGAATATCTTGAATTAGGAATCTTGAATTTTGGATTATCTTTGAAAAAGAATGGTGGAATATGGATTTCTTGAGGATTAAGATTTGATGTTCTAGGGTTTCTTTGAGAGAAATTTGATGAAAAGTAGGCGTATAATGCTTAGAGTAGGTTTAATTCAGTGTTTTTCAGAATTTGGGGGCTTGGGAAATGACCAAGTTGCCTTTTGGAAAAATTAGTTCAGAATTGGAAATTCTAATTTTGGTCCCCACTGCGATGTGGTACAATCGCGGTGGCTTACTGGAAAAAGGATGATTTCCATTCTGGCCTCTGGCGCAATGCGGCATAATCGTGTTGCGTCATTGGAAAAGGATGAGTGCCATTTTACACTCCTCCACAATGCCGAGTCCGTCCCATTGGAATTTCTGGCGCGACACTGGCCAATCATGGTGAGCTACTGGAAAGGGACGAACAAAATTTCGGACTTCACCATAATGCAGGATAATCATGGTGCTTCACCGGAAATCATACAATTGCAAATCAGCCCTTCACTATGACGCCGTGCTTATCGCGATGCTCTACTATATTTCACTAAAAATTCCACAACTTCTCAACCGGGTATCGGATTAAGGAAAAATTAGTATCGTTCGGAAGATGATTTAATTATCTACACATTGGTGGGTCTAGAGCTGGAAAATTCCACACGTATTAGGAGTTATAAACTTTTGAAGTTGACCCTTGAAATACTAGGAGATAAACTGAGCTAGGAAAAGTACGGGGTATTACAATAATCCTTGAGAAGCTCAAGCCACCTCTTCTACCTGATATTAAGCTCTTTTTGAGTGAACACGTACTGAAGACTCTTGTGATAAGAAAATATATCCACGTGAACACCATACAAATAATTCCACCATATTTTTCAAAGCAAACACAACTGCCAACAACTCCAAATCATGAATGGGATAATTCCTCTTATGGACCTTCAACTGCCTAAAAGCATAGGCAATCACCTTTCTATGTTGCATCAAAAAAGAACCAAGCCCTACCCGAGAGTCATTACAATAAACCACAAACCCATTATTGCCTTCCGACAAGGTCAGGATTGGACCCAAAGTCAACTTATCCTTCAACTTCTCAAACTCCCTTCACAAGCATCCGACCAAGAAAACTTAACTTTTTCCTAAGTCAACATAGTCAAAGGAGCAGCTATCGAAGAAAATCTTTCCATAAACCACCTATAATACCCGGCTAAACCCAATAAGCTCCAAATATCGGATGGAGTCATGGGCCCTAACCACCTCTTCACCACAACATCCATCTACGGATCCACCATGATACCTTCACTAGAAATAATATGTCCCAAGAAAGTCACAACATTCAACCAGAACTCACACATAGAGAACTTGGCATACAACTACTGTACTTTTAAGGCCTGCAACACCACACAGAGGTGATTAGCATGATCCACCTCACTCTTTGAATAAACCAAAATTTCATAAATAAACACAATGACAAAGATATCGAAATACTGCCTAAACACCTTATTCATCAAGTCTATAAATGTTTTCAGAGCATTAGTTAACACAAATGACATCACCGAGAACTCAAAATGCCCATACTGAGTACGAAAAGTCATCTTAGGGATATCCACCTCCCTAATCTTAAGCTGATGTTACCCAGACCAAAGATCTATCTTAGAGAAAAACTTGGCACCTTGTAACTATTCAAACAAATCATCTATTTGGGGAAGAGGATACTTGTTCTTGACTGTCGCCTTGTTCAATTGCCTGTAGTCAATACACATCTGAAGGGAACCATCATTTTTTCCCACATACAACACTGGTGTACCCTATAGAGAAACACTAGTATGAATAAAACCCTTATCCATAATATCCTTAAGTTGCTCCTTGAGTTCCCTCAACTCAGTCGGAGCCATTCTATACGGAGGAATAGAAATTGGATGAGTGTCCAAAAGCAAATTAATACCAAACTCTATTTCCCTATTCGGCGGAACACCAGGAAGATCATCTGGAAAGACCTCTGGAAACTTATTAACCACAAGGACCGAAGACAAAGAAGAAACTTCCGAGTTAGAATCTTTAACCCGAACTAAGTGATAAAGACAACCCTTAGAGATTAACCTCAATGCTCTAAGATAAGAAATAAACCTCCCCTTAGGAGCCAATGAACTACCTTCTCATTCTATAATTGGTTCACCAGGAAACTTACTGATAACCCTATGGGTCCGACTATCCACAGACGCATCACAAGAATGTAATAAATCTATGCCTAGAATTACATCAAAATCTACCATATCCTATTCAAACAGATCCACTAAGGTATGCTTGCCACCAACAGCTACCACAAGCACCCTATTAACACTCTTAGCAATAGCCAAGTCACCTATGAGGTAGAAATAGAAAAAGTATCTGAGATAACCTCTAGATCGAAACCAAAAGATAGATCCAGATATGGAGTCACATAAGAAAGAGAAGGCCCTAGATCAAGCAAACAATATACATCACAAGAGAAAAGTTGTAACCTACCAGTAATGACATCAAGTGATGACTCAGATTCCTATTAGGACACCAAAGGATACAATCTGTTCTGACCAACACTAGAACTAGGAGAAGTAACAGAAGTAGATGCCATCCCACCAGGTGTAGGAGCAGAAGATAACGCCACAGGAATCTTATTCGCCCCCATAGAAACCTTATTGATCGAACAATCCCTGAGCCAATGGCCTACCTGGACACAGTTGAAGAACTTGTCTATTTATTCCTTGTAATAACCCTAATGAGAACGACCATATAATTGACAAAGAGGACATAAAGAAATAAACTAACATCTGTTTTCTTGAGATTTGGCAACCTGTCCCCGAGAATTATCACCACATTGATGACGCCAGTCTCCCAATTGATAAGGAGCACTAGCAGAAAAAGATCCTGAACTCCCCCACTTTTTTTATACCACTTGCCACCATCCCTACCACCTTGAGACTGAGCACCTCTCTAATTAGAAAACCTATTTCTCTTTCTCTATCTATCCCCAAACTTTGCATGCTTCTTCTTCTCATCCTCAACTTGTTGCATATGAATAATCAACCTCGAGATATCTATATCTTTAAGCAGGAAGGCAGTCTTACTCTCCAGAATCAAATCTCTATTCAACCCAAAAGCGAACTTCCTCATTCTCGACCTTATATCAGCCACCAAATTAGGAGCATACCTTGATAGCTGATGGAACTTCAAAGCATATTCCTTTATAGACATCCTCCCCTACTTGAGATTCATAAACTCCTCCATCTTTTCTTTCCTCAACTCTTAAGGAATTATAAAAGGCCTCCCACAACCCTTCCTCTCTCATATCACCTCTATCTATATCCCACACCTTATATCACTGATAAGCAACATCCTTGAGTTGATAGGATACAAAGTTAACCCCTTCTACATTAGTAGCCTACACTACCCAAAAGATCCTTTCTATCTCATCTAAGAAGCCCTGTGGATCCTTCTCCACCTTCACCCAGTAAAGGTTAGAGGACCCATCTTCATAAATTTACCAACCCTTGTGGCCTCAACAGACAAAGTACTATTGCACCCCACTCAACCTGAGCAGCAACCAATTGGGCAATGACATGAATAGACTGACAAAATTATATATTCATTATGTTACCCTGAGGGACCTAAGGAGAACTAGCCAGAATAGGAGGAACTCTAGTACCATGAGAAATAGGACCACGAGATCGAAGATGTACTCTAGACATAGGACGTACCCTTTTAGAATTATCCCCAAATAGGCTGAAAGAATTTTCTTGTGTTCCAAATCTAGGAGGCATGATCTGAAAGATGAACAAACAAGGATTAGAGGAGATTCCAGGATTGAGAACTCAAGCTAAAATATAGAATACTAAGAAAGTGAAACATTCCCAAATGTCTTGCAGCCTCTCTCTTATGAGTATGGCACACTTCAAACCCCTAAAAGAGACTATACTCGACACTGATTTATGGACTTTCCAATCGACCATGAACCTAGACTCTAATACCAACTTGACCAACCCGACCTTGGGCCTTGTCATAATAGGCATCCCAAGTCAAACAAGGACTGTGGACCGCCCTCTATTACCCAACCCAACAACCTATATCTATCCTTAGATGGGATTAATTTTGAACATATAACAAGATAGCATTATTATTCTCATTAAGACTTTAGGATAGGGTCACAACCGTGATCGACCTAACTGAGTCCAACCGTACCGCACCAACCACCCAATCATACCAAACCAAACCATAGACCATAAACTAAAGAGAATTCCAAAACATAATATGAAAATCAATCCCAAAATTTAATATGAAGGAACAATGAGAAATCATATTTTATAATGCCAGCCTCAATATCAATACCAATGTAAAGGTTGACACCTCTACCGATCCCGCCCATACTAACCCCCAAAAGTACCACAAATCCTCTATCCAAAAGAGTAAATAAATCCAGTTAGAACATGCCCCCAACTATGGCTAAAACCAATATCCAAAGTATAACAAAAATGTCTACAGAAATCCATAACATAAAATGGTGCCTTCCAAAAGGATGGAATCTCACCACTTCAGTCTAAATATTGATAGTGAATCTGCGTACCAAATAGGAGGAGTAAAATAGTCGATTCCTGCATAGCATGGGTATAAAGCCGCCAGTAGATGGGGTTAGTGAGTGACCGCTAGCATGAATCTCATGATAAGGATAAAATAATATTAGTCATAAAACCAAGTAAATCCATCTATAATTCATACAACCATAAATATATAAGTGATAGGAAAAGGGACTAGGTTTAGCATGCACTTAAAACCTTTACCTAGGTTGTGTAGCTTTGCCATCCTAACCACCGACAGACCATATGAGTTTAGCTCCTACTATTAAAAGGGCCCCAGTATGTGTAGCCGTACGACCAATGAATATCCCATGAGATGACTAGTACATTCCCCAATATAAAAAATGACATATGCACATGGTCATTAATACCCCTTATATTGGCAAATTTGAGTTTTCAATTTTGGTCCCCTGGGAACGCAACCTTTCACGGCTTAGATACACACCCAGCCATTAATATCCAATTAAAACCATGTTAAAACAATCAATTTACCATTATTAGACAAGGCCAATATTGGTGATATTGTCATACCATCCCTTACTTGCAAGTAATATCCATAGCCAAACTATTTAAGTTAAGGGGACCTTTGTTGCCCTTCCAATTACCATACTAAATCCAATCGGGAGACTTCCATGTTCTTCTCAAGCATAACCATTTAGCCTTTATCCTTTTCAAACTATTTAAACCATGAATAAATCTTTTTTCCAATTAAAAACATTCAAGAGTTTCATTAAAAGAAGTCAATGCAATGAACATATCTTTATAAGCATTTTATCAAACAACTTGGGGGCATAATATAACCATAACCAATTCCAAAGACCATTAAGCCATTAACATGCAATTCAATTGTACAAAACCATAATTAATGGATATAAAAGCATAATTAAAACCATAGGAAACCATAACCAAGCATTCAATATCAAAACCCCCAATAATAGTTGAAAACCAAAATCATGAAATAGTAAAACTATGAAATCAATTATATAAACCATGCCTTTAGTTGAAATTACAATAATGGAAAAGAATCATTCCTTATACAAAAGAATTGATGGAAAGAAATCACCAAGACAAGCCCTAAAGCAATATGTATGATAAAACCCTTGCTTTATTGCCCCTAAAGCTCTTGAGAGAATTATAAAGTGTTTTTGAATAGTTTTCAAGTATTAATGAATAGAATAATGGGGTAAATAACCTCCTAAGTGTATTAGAAGTTGTGATTCCTAGTTAGGGTTACTAGGGAAATGTCCAAAATACCCCCACTTAAATCTCTTACAAACCCATAATAGGGATACGACTACCCTATATGAGTCATACTCTTCTATACGATCGGTATCCACAACTGGTATCCAAGCCTCAACCCTTGGATCAAACCTTATATAGTATATAATTCATCCAACCAAGTAGTAACTATAGCATACGATACATACCCATAACTCGTATCCCTAGCAGAATAAAATACAAGGAGGATCAAACACTACCCACCATATGAGTCCCTGCTACGACTCGTACCAAACCCTTACAACTCATACTTCTAATTCATACCTATTCCAGTGTCAAAAATCATCCCACCAACTAACACTATCTGCATACAATAGGATCATATCACTCATACCCCAGCATACAGCTCGTACCCATGAGTCGTATTGGGTTTGGAGAATAGATTTCTTAGAAATTTTCTAAGGGTCAGAACCTAAGATATTTCAGTGTTTCTCCCATTGACCTTCAAAATTTATAACACAAGCTCAGAGTATATACTCGAGAACCTAAATAGTCTACTCTGACTTCCCATCAATTTGAGGGTGAAAGGCTTGAGTAAAATCCACCTGAGCACCCAAACCTTCTTGAAAATCTCTCCAAAAGCTAGAAGTAAGAACTGAGCCTCAATCTAAAATGATAGATATAGGCATACTATGCAAATGGACCATCTCACAAACATAAATATGAGCTAACCTCTCGACACTGAAGAACATCTGAATAGAAATAAAATATGCCAATTTGGTCAATCGATCCATAATGACCCAAATACCATCAGAACCATGAGAAGTGTAAGGCAAACCACTAACAAAGTCCATGGTCATTTACTCCCAATTCTACTTAGGAATTGGAAACCTCTGAATCAAGTCACCAGGTCTTTGATGGTCGGTCTTCACCTACTGATAACATAGGAAACGAGCTACAAAGTATGCTAAATCTCTCTTTATACCACTCCACCAATAATACTGCCTCAAATCTCTATACATCTTAGTTTTACCCAGGTGAATAGAATATCTGGTGTTATGAGTCTTATGCCAAATTTACTAAATCAAGTCTCCAACCCTTGGAACACAAATATGACCATCAAATCTCTGAACACCTTTGAAATATATGGTAGCACTCTTGGATGCACAACTCAAAACCTAATCATGGATGGTGCAAAGTCTCATATTCTTAAACTGACGACTCTAAATCTGCTCAAATAGGGTAGATCTCACCTCAACACTAGCAAAGATCCTCTTAAGGTATAAAATATCAAGTTACACCATCAAATTAGCTAAGGACTGGACGTTCCATGCCAACGAACACTGAGAAACTAAGATGCAATCCAAGATACCCATACTCATAGCCTTCTAGCTCAAGGCATCTGCTACCACATTTGTATTACCCAGATGATAGAAAATAGAGATGTCATAATCCTTAAGCAACTCTATTCATCTGCGCTACCTAGAATTAAGCTCTCTCTGGGTTATAAGATGCTAAAGACTATGATGACCCATAAATGTATCACAATGCACTATATAAAGATAATGCCACCAAATCTTAAGCGCAAAAACTACCATCGTTGACTTCAAATTATGAGTGGAGTAGTTTTTCTTATAAACCTTTATCTACCTCAATGCATTATCAATAACTCAACCTTGTTGCATCAACACACAACCCAAATCAATACCAAAAGCATCATAATATATGGTGAATCCCTCATCCTCAACAAGAAGAGCCAATATACAAGTTGAAATGAGAAATCCCTTAATCTTTCCAAAGCTCAACACACACTCGTCAGACCATTGGAAAAAAACCTCCTTCAGAGTCAATTTGGTTATTAATGCTACAATAGTGGCAAAAAATTCAATGAACCATCTTTTGTAACCGACCAAACCAATGAAGCTACGAACCTCAGAAAGAGATATAGACCTGGCCTAATTATGATAGCCTCAATCTTCACTAGAGCCACCATAATCCCATTCTTAGACACCACATGTTCAAGAAATGTCACCAATTTAAGCCAGAACTTATACTTAGAGAATATGGAAAAAAACTTATGATATCTCAAAGTCTGGAAGCACAATCCTCAAATATTGCATATGCTCCTGCCCACTCCTTGAATACATAAGGATATTATCAATGAACACAATCAAGAAGGAATCCAAATAAGGTCTGAACACATGGTTTGTCAAATCCATAAAAATTGTTGGGGCATTGGTCAACCTAAAAGACATCACCAAAAACTCATAAAGCCCATAACAGGTCATAAAGGTTTTCTTTGGGAAATCCTCAGCCCAAATTCATAAATGATGGTAATCGAACCTTAAATCAATCTTAGAGAACACCATTGATCTCTAAAGTTGGTAAAAAATCCTATTAATATGAGGCATAGGATGCCTATTCTTTACCGAAACCTTATTAAGTTGCATTTAATCAATATATATACATAAGGAACCATCTTTTTTCTTCACAAGCAAGACAGGATCTCCCTAAAGTGAAACACTCGATCTAATGAACTCTTACCAAGAAGATTGTAAAGCTAAGAGTTCAACTCCTTCAGATCGGCAGGAGCTATATGGTAAGTTTCCATTGAAATAGGTTAGGTGCTCAGTTCAAGATCAATAACAAACTCAATATCATGCTCGGGATAAATACCAGGTAGATCTGAAGGAAAACTTCAAGAAACTCACGAATAATAAGGACAAAGCCAAGTGACAAACTTTCCATGCTAACATCACAAATATAAGCAAAATAAGACTTGCAACCTCTTAAAATAATTCTCCTAGACCAAATCTAGGAAATAATCCCTACCGCACAATGGAAGGCATGTCATGCATGATTAAAGTAATGGTCTTGGCAAAATAATCCAACACCACATGATAGTAGGATAACCAGTCCATGCATAAAATCACATCAAAATCCACCATGCCTAACACAATAAGATCAGCCTAAGTATCAAACTCTCAAACAGTCACAATACATGATCTATAGACCTAATCCACTACTAAAAAATCACCCATGGAAGTAGATACACATAATAATGTAGATTATGAATCTCAACCTAACTCTAATTATAGGAAATAATAATCAGACACATAAGATTAAGTGGATCTCGGATCAAATAAAGCAAAAGGTGATAGATGGCATACTAAAATCATACCTATAATGACAGCATCCAAAAACTCAGCCTTGAGCCTAGTAGGTACGGCATACAACTAACCACGACCTCCACCTGGATGGGATCTTGACCGATCTTCTGTATTATATGCTTGAGGACCTCAACAATAACATAAGGAGCTATCTCAATGACCATGCACACCATTTCTATTTTGGGGTGGAACTGCCTTAATTGGGGGAACACTCTAAGCTAAAGGAAACATCGCCCCGCGATTGGGGTACTCTCTTAAAAAATAGCCAAAGACCCCAGAACCTCAACATACCTCAAGCGTTGCACTGAAACTAGAATATTCTACTGACCCAAAATAACTAGCACCATTGGAATATCCAGAAGATGAACCCCTCAAAGGTTGACTACTAATTTGTCCAAGATAATCATTGAAACTAGACTGACCTCCATTGGTAATCTAAAGTGTGGCATAAATGGGCCTACTAAGCTGACCCTGATGCTAATAAGGCTAACATGGGTAGTACATACCCTAAGAACCACTGCTTCTAAACTATGAGCCACTATAACTCCCACTAAAACTACCCTAATATCATGACCTCCGATTGCTACCCCTTACGCCTTGCAATATATCTCCTTCATAACCTACACATGATTAGAAACCTCAGCAAAATACCTAACCACAACAACCAAACTCTATGTAGATATGCATAGAGGAAATCTTAATCCACAAAACAAGCACCAAACCCTCTCATACTCGATAGTCAAAAAACAAGTAGCATGCCTAGCCAACTCATGAAATCAAGACTCATACTCCACAATAGGTATGGAGCCCTGCTCTAACCTTGAGAAATGATTCCACAAATAATCTCTATGACTGTGAGGTATATACTTCTCTAAGAAGATCTGAAATATTTGAGAATATGTCAATGAAGGAGATCCGATTGGCTTGGAATCATGATGACCTATCCACTAATGTCGAGCCATCAAATCCAACTAAAAAATAGTGTAATCCATAGCACAAGTGTCAACTAGGCCCAGATTATGGAGCCTATCCTTGAAGCAATCTAGAACTCACAAACATCCTCGCTCGGTACACCAGAAAACTTGGTTGGAGCTAATCTTAAGAATCTACCCAGCATTTTCTGCTTCTAAAAAGACATAGTAAGCTAGGAAACCACTGGTTGAGTAACTAACAAATAAGCAACAACAAATGTAGGAGGGACCTCAACTCTTAAAGCCGCAGTTACAAGCTGTGCTCTTACCTTAGTACCACTATGATTCATAGATTGTGCACCATAAAATGGTGTACCACAAATTAATCCCAAAAACTAAACTAATTTATTCTTGAGCACTAAAGAAGAAATAAACCCCGATGGAGCCAAGGATGGTTCCTAGCTCACCGCTGGATATAGGAGAAGAATCTCTGGCTTAAGAGTAGAAATAAGGTTTGGTGAAGGACCACTATTGTGGTCCCTAGATGGGGATACATCCCTAGGTTGTCTTTAACCTCTAGTTCATCCATGAATAGCGATAATATCCCTAGGATCGAACTCGAGATCCTCTTCTTATGTAGTTGTATCACGTGTCCTAACCATCTACAAAAGAGTGAAACCAAAGGAATCTTTAGAAACCAACTCAAACACTTTGCATAAAATGAGTGAAGGAAGTGAAGAACTCCTAAGAAGGTCCTATAAACTCCTAAAGATTAGAAACAAATATTATTATTTCAATCCGTGGGACTCTACTAGACACTTTCTCTTATACCAAAAATATTGGTGAACCTATCCCTTTAAACTAATTTGTCACGACCCGATTTACATGTTATGATGACACCTACTTTATCCCGCCATTAGGTAACCCAAAGTGTAGCTTGGAGCTAGAAGTAATAGACTAATTTGTTGGAAAAAAGACATAAAAGCATGAAATTTGCAAGTAAGGACTTACAATAATAACTAAAGTAATAATAATTGTCTAAAAGATAGATAAAACATCAATAACCATCCCATAACCTAGTAATGTCTGTACAAGATCCACTAGAAGAAGGTAATACAAGTACTATGATATTCACTATACATCAGTCTCGAATAATGATAGACTAAGTAAAGTATTAGAAGGAGAAAAGGGCAACTTTGACTTTGAGAGCTCACCCTACCTTTGAAACTCTAAACAACACAATCAAAACATTAGTGGTGGCCAATAGTACTTGGATCTACACTAAAAAAGTATAGAAGTATAGTATGAGTACCAAAACCACGGGTACTCAGTAGTCATCATTAACCGACTGAGCTAAATCATAATATAAGAATAATAATGGTCTAAGATAATTGCGCTAAGTCAAGGAAAAAGGACAAATCTAGAATGATGCTCCAATACTGTACATAAATAACTTGAACAAATATAATACTAAAAAAATCATAAATAATACTACAAGATCAGCCCCCATTAGCGAGTAAGTTCATAAAAGTAAATAACCCAATGCAGGCCTCCATAAGCCCAGAGGGTGCAATTAAGAAAGTAAGTAACCAAAATTCCATAATTTTAACAAATATCAAGCCATAAATGTGGATCCACCCATTCTATAACATGACATAAATAGTCTTCCAATGTCGAACTTAAATCAAAATTGATATCATCATCATTATTAATTGTTGGATATAAACTGAAACTCGTGTCATCAATTATCGACTAGATACAAAACTCAATATCAATAAATCACTGGATTTAGCAAAACTGGCACCAACTCCCAAGTACCATTATGGCATAAAAAATAAGAATCTAGCCTTGTCAGCTCTAAAGTATAAAATTTAAGGATATAACACGCTTAATAAATCTACAAGGAGCTAACAAGAGTCTTGGCCTAAGGTGTGCTGGAGGCACCCACTTTTAATCCCTGAATACGTTCTAAGGTAAATTTTAATCCGAACTAGGCTAAGCTATCTAAATTTACTTCTAGATATTAATTAATCCACAATTATCCCTAAAATAGTAATTTTAACCTAAACATGAGTAACTAAGTTGATTATGCCTTATAATGATTCCGAAATATCATTAAATAGTCCAAATAATTTAATTATACCAATTATACCTCCAATACCTAATTCTCATCCCTTATCTAGTAGACTATCATAAATATACTATGAATTAGCTCAATCTATGAAAAAGATAAACCTAGCCTACTTGGACAATGAAGAAAAGCCCAAAGAAATCTGCTAAACCGTCGTTTTTCCATTCTGAGAAGCTTCTGCAAGATGTTATGCTATAAAAATATAATGTACTCATCACTGCAAGAACAGCAATAACCATATTGTATTTTTATGCTTTTGATCCAAATTACATAAAATTCTTACGTGGGGCCCGCTTATGGAATTGCAATTTCAAAATCAAAAACATATGCCTCTATGCTCAACGAACATTTATCCTCAAGAATGGATAAATTTTGAGTTCAAATGGTTCTACAATCAACCCACCAATATTCTAGGGATTTTAGGGAAATTATGAGAAATTAACCATGGAATTGATGAAAAATTACCATGAATTCAAAGAAGACATGTGTAATCCAAGCTTATAAACTCCCCAAAATTACCTACTAATGTCTCTCCTAAGTTTCTACATGTTTTAGGGTTTTTACTCTTGAACATATGTCAAAATGGGAGAGAATTCAGGAAATTGAGGCATTTAAAGAATGCCCATGTTTTGCATAAGCGACACTAGGCCACTTAAATGGTCACCGATTTTGCGGCCAACTATCACTTTAGTGACATCTCCCGCCTGCACTCATATCACATAAGTGACCACTGATTAAGCAGTGAGAGATCTTCTTAAGCGGCCTTCAATTGAGCACCTAGCCACTTAAGTGTACCAAAGGGGGATTAAGTGGGTGCACCAACTGACGACACCAACTGGAAACTTGGAATTTTTTTGAGTCATTATCGACCCCTTAAATTTATTTAGAATCTTGTATACGCAAACAAACTAAGCTATCCTGCCAAATTATAAATTATAGACTCAATCGTGTAGTGAAAATTTATATCCGAGGTCATTTTAAGAAAAAATGGGTCCCACACCAAGTGCTATTTTTCTTAAGTTCCAGTCAATAGCCCAAAATGAGCCTAAAAGTCCTGGGAACCAATCCAAATATCCACCTATCCTAAAATCGACATTTTGGATATTTTGGAACTATCAAATTGGCATACGATGTTGTTTAACTAAAGTTTTTGCCCGATATCAATTCTAACCTGTAAGTACTTCAAAACAAGGAATTATCTCTAAAAATCAAATGAACTGCCTGATAACTAAACTATCAGCTTCAGCAAGTCATAAATTACTTAGGGCACCTATAGGAAAGCTCTAAACAACAAAATGAGTGGAAATGTTGAAATTAACTTAACGGGTCATTATATTGTTATTTTACTTATATATATTAGAACTTCTAGTGGAGATGGTGTGAGCTACCATTTGGAAATTTTTCTGCTTGCAAGTGACGTTCTCCTAGTTTATTTATATATCTTATTTTTTGTTTCATTCAGTCGGTCTATGATACCTATTAAGTACAAGTAGAGCATACTCACCCCTACTGTGTCTTTTCAGTGCAGATCCTAGTACGAGTACGACTCATAAAGGTTTATTCATGCGGTAGAGTTGGTGATACTTTGAGGTTTGGACATTTTAGGCTTATCAGAGTCAACTCTAGGCCTTATCTATTTATGATTTATTTTTATTTCTATTTTAGAGACACACTATGTATTTTTAGTTTTGGATTTTGTATTAGATGCTCTTATGTTGTGACGCCAGATTTTGGGATTGGATTATATGGATTTTTTTCATGTTCCATTGTGACTATATTTCATGTTTGGATTAACTTTGTTCTAAAAGTCTTGACTGGGTATTTTCTTACTGTATTTGTGTATTCCTTTATAAGTTTGGGTGATTGGCTTACTTATCAAGGCTTGGTCACAATAAGTGTCATCATAATCTATTATTGATCATGATAGATAACCTTGTTTCTGAGGTATGGAGGGTGATAAATCCACTTTCTTTTTCTTAGGTGGACTCTATAGTTCTTAAAAAGCAGTTGCCATTATAGAAATATCAATAATTCTCCTTGTCCGAATACCATGTTCTAACTTTTTTTGGTTGAAATAAAACTCTAGAAACGATGACTGCTTAAGAAGTACAATTTTTGATAGCATATTCCATCTAGTGACTTGATGAGGTTTGGACCAACTCTTTTTTAGGTATAGAAGGATGTATCTTAGAAGCTTCCAATCTCCATCATACTACATATTTCTCAAAAGATTTATGAGTCATTCTCTTTACTTTGAGAAAATCTCACATTGTCCGATCAACCATGATGTTAAACTTATCTTACCCCACGAAGTGTTGACCATGTATTACCATGTACGCCATTTGTCATCACAGGTAATCGTTATTCTTGATAAAATTTGAATAAATAATTTCATTAGGAGATCCTTATTATGCCCTATACCAACTAATCTACCGCAATAGTTCTCTAGATGTGTGATTGGATCTTTATGTCCAATAAATATGTTAAAATTTGGGACTTTGTATCCTGAAGGCAAATGAACTCTTGATTGTAGACATAGTTTCCCATATCTTAAGTAATAAATGTCTTTAGAATGTAGATTCTCATTCAACCACTTTTCTAAGTCATGTAGCCTTTGTTGTCATGCATCTAAATTGACTCTCATTTCTAAGAGTGATGCGTGTTGAAGGAAACTATTGAGAAGGTGTGTGAGTAAGGCAAAAATAAGGAGATACAATCCAAACAATGGTTTGCATTTGGCGAGAACAAAGAAGGATGAAATCTTTTTGGATATTTAGCTTTGTCATATTACAAAATTTCAATTGAGGTGATGTGAAAATGCTAGACAACCTTTTAAGAAAATAAATTGAACAAAATAAGAGGCAGTGTACCCAATAAGAAAAGAGATAGAATAAAAATATGAGTTATCTTGTCAAAGAGAACTTTAAGATGAATGAGTGGGTTAGAACTTAAGCTTGAGAAGTGAATTGATATCAAAGATAGAAGACAATCTCTAAGCAACACCTAAATACTAAGCTCACACTTATAAGATTTTTTGAAAGATAGACCCAGAATATTTGAAGACATTTTATTTTGAAGAAGCGGGATAATTAATGATTTAAAAAAAACTGTGAAGAATTAGCTTAATTGAGACATTTTGTTTGAAACATTTGAGAATCTGAAAGGTTATAAAACTTATTTGTATAACCCTAAAAATAATCTAGCTTTCACCCTTATAACATTATGGAAAGGTGAAAGAAAGGGAGAATATGATTTGATAGAAAAATTATTTGAATGACAAAGATTGTTTTACATTTTTAAAATATGAGGATATTTCGTAAAAGAATGAAAAAAGGAAGACCACATTCTTATACAGGATTACCTACGCATCTTATTAGACAAGAATCAGGTTATTCATAGTTTGAAAAATTTGAATGATGGTTGGAGATATAGTATGAGTTGAATGATAATTTAAATAAGAATAATAAATACATATCACATAATTGTTAATGCATGCATGACAGAGAATTTTTTAAGATTTGAATAGACACGGACTGAAGGTATTCTTATGCAAGAAAGCACGTGGTCCAATGATAGTAAAACAATCTGCTTGCCCCACGTCTATGCCGACCCTCTAAATTGGGTATTGAAGAGAATTTTGAGAAGTACAAATGCACAACATCCATTATAGTGTAAAGTGTATGAAAGTGTGAAATTCTCAAGTAAGGGAAGTTTGAGGGAAATGCAAATAATGTAAAGCGATAACAAGTAGGACATAATGAAAAGCAGTAATACATTTAAACAAATTTTAAAAAAAAAAGCGATAAAAAAATGACATAGGCAATATTACATGCATAATTAAGGAAACAAGGTAAAAAATACAACAAATACGAGGAACACCAAAGAACATAAACAAGTAATGGGATGAGTAGAAGAATTTAGCATGGGCACAATTTAAGTACGCATGTGGCATGTGAGCAATTAAAAGGGATAAGGAAAGTGGATAAGCATGAAAAAATAAATGTTTAAGAGAACAAAATCAATAGGAAAAGGAAAGAGTTTAGCATGAAAATTTGTGTTAAGAAACACATAAAAAATGTCAAATTTGAAAAGAATAACAACTCAAGAAAATAAAAAAGGACGAAAGAAAAAGAATTAATCACAAAACAAAAGAAGATATAAAAAATAAAGAATTAAATCCCATATAACATACAAATTCGCATTGGTTAGAACTTAAGTATTTCCAAAATCGTCATGTTGTCGTGCTCTATTTTTCTTCCAAAGAGTGGAATTCAAGGTGACGACTACTTTTAGGATAATTTAAAAGAGAAGAGTCGTCACCTAACGAATTAAGGTATGTTAGAGCACTATTCTAAACTAATTATAAATATTTAATTAGTATGCGTACCAAAAATTCAGGTAAGGATTCAGTTACCTCAAAAGAAAGGTATTATGCACCTTTCGAGATCTACAATTATGGGTTTGGACCAAATTCATATATTATGTGGGAAGAAATTATGTGATAAGCAAAGATTAGCTAATTTTAATCATTTAAAAGTAGCTAAGTGGTTAAACATGAAACTTCTATTTTTATAAACTAGGTGTAATCATTATATAATTAGTAATGGGGAATTTTAAAAAATAGCCTAGGTTTCAATAAAATGGGAGTGTTCTTAGCCTAACTTTCAATTTCTAGTCTTTCTTTTTCTTTTTTCTTCTTTTTTTTCTTTTTGTCGTTTCCTTCTTTTTTTTTTCCTCTCTTCTATCTCCTGTCTCTACTTCTCTTTCTTCTTTTTTTTCTTTTTCTTTTTTTTTTTTTCTTTTTTTTTCTTCTTTAATCAATTTTTGTTTCTCATTTTTTCTTTTTTTGTTGTATTTTATATTTTATACTTTCAAAAAATATGATTACGTCGAATACAAGTTATGGATGATAACGGATACATCATAATCGCTCATTGTGTTTGTATTCACCATCCTTTTTCATTTTTTCTACTTTCTATTTTTTTTATTTTCATTTTCTTTTTCTTTTTTCATTCTTTCGTTTCGTTTTTTTTTTCTCTCTTCTATCTATAACTTCTATTTCTCTTTCTTTTCTTTTTTTTCTTTTTTTTTGTTTTTCATTTTTTGTATTTTTTTATTTTTTGATTCTTTCTTTTTAACTTTTTGGTATTTCTTTTCTCCTTTTTTTTCTTTTTCATATTTTTCCTCTCTTTTCTTCTTTTTCTTTTTCTTCTTATTATTTTTTCTTTTTTTTTTTATTTATATTTTTACTTCATATTACTTTTTTTATCTGCACAAGTCATGGTGATAACGAAAATACCACAGTCCCTTATTGTATTTGTATTCGGACTATTATTTATATTTTTGTATTCATTAATAAAATTGTATTTGTACTGAATTGTTCACACTTGTATTTCCGTGTCTCGAACTGGGGGTCTATCGAAAAAAGCCTTTCTACTTCTTTAGAGATCGAGGTATGGATTGCGTACATCTTACCCTCCCCAGACCTCACTATGTGAGAATACACTAGATTTGTTGTTGTTGTTGTATTTTACAGTTCACATTTGTATTTTTATTTTGTAATTTGCACCTGTATTTGTATTTTATAGTTCATGTCATAATTTATATTTTTATATTTGTTGATACAATTATATTTGTATTTTAGTTCGCGTATGTATTTATATTTATATTTTATAGTTTGTATTGATATTTGTATTTTATAATTCACACTTGTATTTATATTTTATAGTTCTCTCCATCATTTATACTTTATAAAATTGGCACGTGTATTTTAAAGGACTATTTCGTATTTGTGTTTTATAGCTGACTGCATATTATATTTGTATTTTGTGGCTACATTTTGTTTGTATTTGTATTCTATTTTCATCAATAAACTTGTATTTTTAAAAGAACTATTTTGTATTTGTATTTGTAAATTTACCACATATTATATTTGTATGTGTAATTACACTTATTTCATTTATTTGTATTTGGATTTGTATTTGTATTCTATTTTTGTTGATACACTTGTATTTTTAAAAGAACTATTTTGTATTTGTATTTGTAAATTGACCACATATTGTATTTGTATTTGAAACTTTACTTGTTTCATTTGTTTGTATTTGAATTTGTAGTTGACAATATCATTTGTATTTTTAAATAATCAAAAAAGACTTATAATTTTTTCTTTCTACAAACACTTGTATGTATACTCATTGATACGAATTTTATTTTATTAAGAAAAATTATTGAATAATACAAATATAAATGATAAATTATAAAAATATAAATATTAAATTATATAAATATGAATGTTACATTTGTGTCAAATGATATGTTTATACAATTTGAACCATATGCATACAAATGATACTTATTTATACACAAATACAAATGATAAACTTGACATACATATACTAATGATACATTTGCATAGAGTGACACATGTCATATATATATTTTAGACTCAAGTAAATAAAATTAATTCATATATTTATTTATTTACAAATACAAATGATAAATTATATTCACGATTAAACTATTCAAATACAAATAATAAATTTATTTAAAATATATAATATAATAAAAATAAATATAAAATATAAAAATATATATAATATAAAATACAACAACACCAACAAAAAATGAGAGAAAAGAAAAAGAAAGTACAAAAAATGAAAAAAAAAATAAAAAAACTGAAAAAAATGACAAAAAGAAAAAGAAAAAACAACACAAGAACAAAAACACACAAAAAAAGAAAAGAGAAAAACAAAGGCCGTAAAAAATAAAAACAATAAAAAATAGATGGTTTTGTTTTTCTCTTTTTATTTTGTATTTTTATTTTTTTGTTTCTTTCTTTGAGTTTTTTTTGTCTCTTCTATCTCTTGCTTCCATTTCTCTTTTTCTTTTTGATTTTTTTTTGTAATTATTTTCTTTCTCATTTTTTTTGTTTTATTTTATATTTTTTGTATTTTTAAAAAATATGATTACTAGAGCACGAGTGATGGATGATAACGTAAATACCACAATTGTTTATTGTATTTTTATTCACACAATCACTTATATTTTTGTATTAGTTGATACAACTATATTTGTATTTATGTTTTAAAGCTTCCATTTGTATTTGTATATTATAGTTTGCATTTGCATTTATATTCTATAGTTCGCACTTGTATTTTGTATTTGTATTTGTAATTTGACTGCATATTATATTTGTATTTATAATTCTATTTGTTTCATTTTTTCATATTTGTATTTGTAGTTGACAACATAATTTATATTCTTAAACAGTTGAAAAAGAATTGCTATTTTTCTTTATATGAACAATTATATTTATATTCATTGATATAATTTGTATTTTATTGATGCAAATTGAACAATAAAAATGAAAATGATACATTATACAAATACAAATGTTATATTTGTATCAAATGATACATGTTTATACAACTTGAACCATACACATACAAGATGATACTTATTTATACACAAATATAAATGAATAATTTGAAATAAAATACCAACGATATATTTGCATTGAATGACACATTTTAAATCTATATATTTTATTCTAAGCAAATACAATTAATCAGTATACTTATTTGTATAAAAATACAAATAATGAATTGTACATATTCACGACTAAATAATTCAACTACAAATAATAAATTTATTTAAAATATATAGTATGATATAAATAAATATAAAATATAAAAAATATAGAAAATATAAAATACAGCAATAACAACAAAAATGAGAGAAAAAATATAAAGAGAAAAAGAAAAAAAAGAAGGAGAAAAAATGACCCACGAAACGAAAAAAGAATCAAAGAAAATATAAAAAAGACTGCAAAGAAAAAAGAAATTAAAAAAATGAAAAAATAGAAAGAAAATATTTTTTGAAAAAAGAGAAAAGATGAATAGGAAAAAACTAAAAAGGAAAAAGATGAAAAAAAGATGAAAAGGAAAATTGGAAAAACGAAAGAGAAAGAGAGAACGAAAATAATAAGTAAAAGAAGAAAAAATGAAAAATAAAAATAAAAAAAGTAAAAAGAAAAATTAAAGGTAGAGAAAGAGAGAAAATAAAGAGAGAGACTACAAATTATATTTAATTGGCAAGATAGGCTATGGACGGTAATTAACTGAAACTTAGGCTAAATAGGATAATTAGGAGTGTATGTTTACTAAGCCATGTATTTACCCCATTAATAAGTAACTAAGTGATTAAACACTATAATAAACAAAATATAAATCAAATCAACGAGAAGATAGGACACAATGATATAGCCAATTTTTTTAGTGATTTTTTAACTACCCAAAACAAAAGAGACATGCAATTAAGAAATAAGGAAAACATAATTGAAGTTTCAACGACTTGGTCAAGGGTTAATTTATCCTACTCGTATCAGTGCCCTTCTTATTAACAGACGACAATGCCGTATGTTGCATTGTCATATTCTGCTCGGGTCAACTTTCATCATTTTTGTCTATATACTCATCCCACCTAATTTGGTTATTAAGCTTAGAAGCACACTAAAGAAAATAATAAAATTAATGTTCTCTAAGATGCCTATCTGTCCCAACTTAATGTCTAAGAGGCATCAAACGATTTTTTTATAAAGGTCTATACATAATGAAAATTTAAGATGTTTATTTAGACTCGGGATTAGCGTCTAACAAAACAAATAAGACTGGAAAGGTAGCACATATTAGTTTCAAGTAAGCTTCTTGCTTAATTAAAGTTAATTAAGTAATAGACATGCTAAAACAATTAACAATTTTATGTAATTTTGTAGACATGATTTCTAATAGCTGACCATATTTGAATATGCTACAATAAAGTAACTTATACGCATGATTTCTTGATGTGGCCATTAAAGTGAGCGTGTTGGCATTAATTTGACACCTTCAAACATGATATCTAGGTAAGGAATAATTAATTAACATAATGGATATTTTTTAATAAACCTAGAAACATGATATCTAAGTGAGATAATAATAACATGTTGAACTATTTTATGTTAAACCTACAAATAATAATTTATAAGTGAATAACACTACAATAAGCATTCTGGAAATTAAATTAATCAAACTGAATATGAAAAGGTAGAATTAAGCACTCAGCACATAGTAACCTATGCCCAACAAGAGAAATTATTACTGACCCAATGAATGAATGAAAGAAAAATATAAATGAAAATCATAGGAGATAAGGTTGGATAGTCTCTTGAGAAATCTGAATTTCCTGGCGACTCTTAATTAAATCCCAATATTTCTCTTCTATTGTCACCTTCTAAGCAAAAATAAAGTATCTAATCAAGCATAGAGAATTTGGATGCACCAAAAAATGTCCTTAACAAGGGAAACAAACAAAGAGACACACATGTAAATTTCAAAACAATAATTAATTTTGATTAGATCCTATAAGCACGTTTTCTAAGTTTAAGCTAAAAAAAATACCACATAGAAAGTTAAAGATGCACCGATAGGGACTTACTAGTTAACAATGAAATTAAGAATAAACAGCTATAAACTACAAAAACTGAGAGCCAACACTTTTACAACATAAGATGAAAACTTAGAAGTATTTTTTTATTTTGTAATGAGAGTCGATGCTAGAAAGCATGAGCGGAGTATCAAAAGTCTCCCTAAATAATGAGAAATGACATTGTTTATATAGTAGAAGGACAATAGCTAATACCGGATACAAGATCTTTCATAAAATGAATAAGAGAATTAAGAGAGAAGACAAAATCATTGAAACACCCTGGGTTTTGGACCTTAAAAATTTCCTGAGTTTTCAGCCTTTTGTGGATCATACGACTCACCATACGAGATGTATGGTGAGGGTATGAGTCAGGTGGCCCATCTCGTAGGATGTCCAATACTTAGTGGTCAAGTTACTGTTGTGGTTATGTTTTGGTGGTAAAGGTCGTATGGTTGGTGATGGGTCATTGGGTTTATCCTTTACTTAATTTGAAACTTAATAACTTGACTTGGCTCTGAGTACGAGTGGCTCACTATGAGCCATAAGGATAGGGTACCAGAGGTATAGTGGAGTAGTACGTTGTCCAGTGTCCAACCCCTTTAATTCTATCTTGGATACGACTTATGGGTACTAATCATATGAAATGGGTACGAGTGGGGCAAGGGGAGTCGTATGGTGGAAAGTGTGTGGATGTCCAGCCTTCTTTTCTGGGTATGACTAGATGGTACCATTCGTATGATGTGGGTACGAGTGGAGGGGTCCAATCATACCTATCTGCGACAATTTTACAGTTTAATTTGGGCGTATTCTGGATATTTTTTTAATCTTAAATTCTTTTGAACCCATGACTTAAAACAATCTTAGGACTTCATTAACCTATTATTACCAAATCAAACACTCTCAAATCACTCTTAAATCTCTCTCAAGCTCTTAAATTAAGAAACCCTAGGGTTTTCTTCAAGGCAATCAATTAAGGCTCTAAAGGGTGGTTTCTCTCCGTCTTCCTCGTTGTCTAAAGTATTTTACTCCTCCCTCATTGTTATTTTAACTAAAAATATGTTTTACTTAATGGTTTTCATGGTATAATTGTGGGTTTGTATTGGTTTCAAAAAATATGTTAGAGGTTTTGATTACTTATGGTTGAATAATGTTTTCTCATGTTATATTTATGGTTTTTCATGTTATAATGTTGATTTAAATATGTGGTTGCATGGAAATGGTTAACTGATTCTTGATTTTGATTTTGGAAACTATATGTCGTCAACATGTTTGTTAAAATGCCTTTGTGAACGGTTTTGTCACATAGTTTGACTTTTATTGAAATAGCTTGACTTTTATTGAAAACTTTGCATTGCATAATATGGTAATGGAACCTAAATTGATTTAATTTAATTAAATAATTTGAAAATGCCTTGGTGGCCATGATTTTTATTTATTAAAAATCCTACGGGGTACTTGAGAATCCACTAAGTGTTAGCTACTGACATTGCTTGCAAGCTATAGTCAGTATGACGATACCACTTCATTTGCCATGGTAATTGACTCTTGGAATTGGTGGTTTGGTTTTATGCTAAAGTTTTTAATTAGGCAATAATTGCGGAGTGTGATAGTTGACCGTGAAGGTGTCAGTCCGATGGACGGACACTGAAAACTCATGTTTGTCAATATGAGTGCTAGTCATGGTGACATATACTTGTGGGCTATATATATGTATCATGGAAGGTGAAGGGTACACGGGTATCCTCGACCCCTATGATATCTCTGGTTCATACGACTATATGTACTAAGGCTCATTCAGGGGTAACACTGGACCCATATAGCTCGTGGATAGTTTTAGGACAGTCAAGCTACATAACCAAGGTTAATATTTCAAATACATGCTAAACTCGGTTCCCTTTTTCGACATGAAATATATAAATATATAAAGGTGATTGCACTTAGTTTTAAATGATGACATTATTTTATCCTTATTCCTGAGTACATGCTAGCGTTCACTCGCTAACCCATCTTCGGGTACTGTATCCCCACGCGATACAGGAACAGGCCATACTACTCCTCATGCTCAATGATTGGATTCAGGGACGCTTTGTGTCGTACTAAAGTGGTGAGTATCCATACTTCGAAAGGCTCTATTTAATGATATGGACTTCTTTATGTTATTTTTATTTCTTGGACTTTGGTTTTGGCTATGGTTGGGGGCATTTCCCAACCAAATGTTCTTTGTTCTTGGATAGAGGCATTGTATGACTACTTTAGGGCATGGGCGATATCAATATTAGTGTCATCCTTGGCATTGGTATTGGTATTTAGGCTGACACTAGTTAAAAATTTGATTGGACTATTGGTTGGCAATGGTTATAGATTTTGTTATTGTCCTTGAGTATTTGTTATTTTACCTTGTTATATGTTTGGACTTCATCCAACATAAGTTGCAGGGCAGTTATGGTTAGGTATTGGGGGTGGTCTTCAGTATTTGTTGGACTCGAGGCACCCGAATTGACTAGGTCTCAGTTTGGGTTGTGTTAGATTAGTATCAAAGCCCTAGGTTCATGGTCAATTGGGAGTCCTTAAAGCAATTATTGAGTAAGTCTTTTTAAGGGTGTGTAGTACATCACACTTATAAGGGAGAGGCTATAAGGCATTTAGGAATATTTCTCTTTCTTGTATTCTGTTCTCAAATTTTAGAGTTTGAGTCCTGAATTCTTCTGTAACTCCCTTTTGTTTGCTTTTCAGATCATGCCTCAATGATCTAAAGCTCACAGAAACTCCTCTGACCCAATTGGGGCAATGTTGATAGGACACGCTCTATTTAAGGGATCCATACCCGGTCTAGGGGTCTAATTCTAAATTGTTCTAGAGTTCCACCGATTCTCCCAAGTCTATCTTAAACTCCTCAAGTATATGTGACGAACGTCGAGTTTCATCAGTCTATTCATATGTTGGCACAATTAGTAGCTACTCAGTCTTAGTGGGGTATTTCTGTTACTTCATCTTTTGAGGCCACAAGGGTTGGCCAGAGCATGAGGTTGAACCCTCTAACCTTTATTGGTGTTAAAGTGGAGGAGGATCCTCAGGGTTTTTTGGATGAGACAAAAAATATCTTTTGTGTTATACATGCCACTAATGTGGAGGGTATGGAGTTTTCTACTTACCAACTGAAAGATGTGGCATACTAAACGAGGAATGGGATCAAGAATAGGGTGACACTATTGAGTCATCTCTATAGGAAGATTTTTCTAATGCTTTTCTGGGCCACTTTTTTCCTCAGGAGTTGAGGAAAACAAAAGAGAAAGAGTTCGTTAATCTGAAGCAAGGTAAGATGTCAGTTAAGGAACATGCCTTAATGTTTCACCAGTTATCATGATATGCTCCAGAGTTGGTTTCTGGTATGAGGGAAAGGATGAGGAAGTTCACTTTGGGATTGTCTCATGAGTTGATCCTTGAAAGTAAAGTAACTTTGTTGCTAAAGAACATGGATATCTGTAGGTTGGTGGTAGACATGCAATAGGTAGAAGAAGAAAAGAAGAAGAGGTTAAGATAGTAGAGAGGCAGCGCAAGAAGTTTATGTTCTCTAAGCAAGGTGGTAGCCAACAGTAGAGCGGTTAGGATGGTGGTAAGTGGACCAAGAAGAAGTGGGGCAATTTGGGGTCTTATTCAATGGCTAGTTCTCCCTTCCCAAAGTTGTCGGTGATAAGCATTTCTATGGCAGAGATAACTTCAAGGAACAGGGTTCCCAATCTTAGGCTAGCGTGGCTCATTCAGCTCCATCATATCCTCCTTGTAGATTCTGTGGTCAACTACATTGGGGTTTCTGTGAGAAGAGAAGAGAGAAGTGCTCTAACTATGATCAGCCAGGGCATATGCTTAAGAACTATACTGTTGGTAAGGTTGCCTCTGGGGAAAACAATGTTTCTGTTGCCTCTTTTTCAACTTCGACACCAAAGGGTACATAATCTGGCTCCAGCGCTGGTTGGAACTGTCTTTATGCTCTCACTACTCATCAGGAGTTTGAGATATTGCCTGATTTCATGACTGGTATGTTGAAATTCTTTTTTCGTGATATGTATTGTTTACTTAATCTGGGGTCCACTCTATCTTACATGACCCCATTTGTGGATTTGAATTTTGGTTTTGGTCTGGAATATATTTCAGACCCTTTTTTATACCTTGGTAGGTGACTCTGTGATTGCTAGAAGAGTCTATAGGGGGTGTATGGTATCTGTTGGTGGTAAAGAAACTATGGTGGATCTATTTGAATTAGATATGGTGGATTTTAATGTTATACTGGAGATGGTTTAGTTACACTCGTGCTATGCATCTCTAGAGTGTCAAACCCGTAAAGTTATCTTTAATTTCCTAATGAGATAGTTGTTGGGTGGGACGGTTGTTCCTTAGCTCCTAAGGGGAATTTCATATCATATCTTAGAGCTCGGAGGTTGATCTCTAAGGGGTGTCTCTATCATTTAATCTGAGTTAAAGATTATAACTCAGAGGGTCCTTCTTTGCATTCCGTCCCTGTGGTAAATGAATTTCCTGAGGTCTTCCCTGATGACCTTCCTTGTGTTCCTCCTAATATAAATATTGAGCTTGGGATTGATCTTGTTTTGGAAACTCATCTAATTTTTATTCCTCTGTATAGAATAGCTCCGGCTGAGTTGAAGGAGCTTAAGGAGCAATTAAAGGATCTTTTAGATAAGGGTTTCATCCATCCTAGTATGTCTCCGTGGGGTGCACCAGTGTTATTCGTGCATAAGAAGAATGGTTCCTTTCGGATGTATATTGATTACAGATAGTTAAATAAGGTGATGGTAAAGAATAAGTATCCTCTTTCATGGATGATGATTTCTTTGATCAATTTCAGGGTGCTAAGTATTTCTCCAAGATTGATCTTCGATCCGGGTATCATCAGTTAAAGATTAAGGAGGAGGATATCCCTAAGACTGCCTTCGGTACTTGGTAGTGGCATTATGAGTTTTTGGTTATGTCTTTGGGTTGACCAATGCCCTAGCGATATTTATGGATTTGATCAATAAGATCTTTCATCAGTTTTTGAACTTATTTGTCATTATGTTCATAAACAATATTCTAGTGTACTTTAAGAGTGAGGTGGATCATGCTGATCACCTCTGTTTAGTGTTGCAGACCTTGGGAGGGTAGTAGTTGTATGCTAAGTTTTCAAAATATGAACTTTGGTTGAACGCTATCGCTTTTTGAGTCATATCATTTCAAATGAGGAAATTATGGTAGATTCATAGAATTTTGTGGTGGTTAAGAAGTGGCCTAGAACCACGACTCCAATCGACATTCAGAGTTTCTTAGGTTTAGATAGTTACTACATGAGGTTTGTAGAGAGTTTTTCTTCTATAGCTGCCCTATTGACTAAGTTGACTTAGAATATGGTAGAGTTCTTAGGGTCTGACTCTTGTGAGGGTACTTTTAAGGAGCTGAAGAATAAGCTAACTTCGGCTCCAATTTTGACTTTTCCTTAGGCACAGATGGGTTTGTGGTCTATTTGTGATGATTCTCATATTGGAGTTGGTTTTGTTCTACTATAGCATAGAAAGGTGATAGCTCATGCCTCTAGGCAGTTGAAAGTGCATAAGAGGAATTATCCAAATCATGATTTGAAACTCTTAGCTATGGTGTTCGTATAAAAAATATGGTGTCACTATTTGTATAAAGTGCATATGGATATCTTTTCTGATCAAAAGAGCTTGCATTATGTGTTTACTTAGAAAGAGCTTAACCTTGGGCAATGAAGATGACTTAGTTGCTCAAGGATTATGACATGAGTCTTTACTACCATCCAGGTACAGCTAATGTTGTTGCTGATGCTCTTAACGGGTTGTCTATGAGGAGTCTAGCTTATGTAGATAAGGAGAAGTGGGAGTTGGTGTAGGATATTCACCATTTAGCAAACCTTGGGATTCGTCTCCTGGACTCTAAAGATGGTAGAGAGTTCGTTTAGAATGTGGCACAGTCTTCTCTTGGTACTAAAATTAAAGAGAAACAAGTGTTAAATCCTGTATTGATGAGGATCAAGGGTGACTTTAGTGGGCATAGGGTGATGGCCTTTGAGATTAGTGGTGATGGTAGTTTGCGGTACCAAGGGATATTATGTATTTCTGACGTTGATGGGTTGTGGAAAAGGATCTTGAATTAGACGTATGAGTCGTGCTATGTTGTTTATCCCAGTTGAACGAAAATGTATCATGACCTTAAGGAGATGTATTGGTAGAACAATATGAAGAAGGATGTGGCTAATTTTGTGGCCAAGTACATGATGAGTCAGCAAGTGAAGGTTGAGCACATGAAATCTATATTGATCACTTCATTACCGGTTTTCCTCAGTCTTGAAATCAATTTAATTTGGTTTGTGTAATCATGGATAGGATAACAAAGTCGGCTTACTTTTTGTCAGTGAGGACTAACTTCTCGGTGGAGGATTATGAAAGGTTGTATCTCCATGATATTGTTAAGTTGCAAGGGGAACTAGTTTCTATCATCTTGGATTGCAGTACGTAGTTTTTATCTCACTTTTGGCGATTATTTTAAAAAGGGTTGGGGACTAAGATTAGACTGAGTACTGCTTTCCACCCACAGTCGGATGGGCAAGCGGAGAGAACTATTTAGACATTGAAGGATATGTTTCGTGCTTGCATGATTGACTATAGTGGTAGTTGGGTTGAGAATTTATAGATTTTGCTTACAATAGTATCCACCACTCTAGCATTGGTATGGCTCTATTCAAAGCACTGTATGGTAGCAAATGTATATCTCCTATTGGGTGGTTTAAGCTTGGTGAGGCGGATATGTTTGGCCCAGATTTGGTTTACCAAGTCATAGAGAAGGTGAAGGTGATTTAGGATAGGCTTAAGGCCGCCCAAAGTCACCAAAAGTCTTATGCAGATGTGAGGCAAAGAGAGTTAGAGTTTGAGGTTAGGGATAAGGTGTTCTTAAAGATTTCTTCCATAAATAGACTGATGCGGTTTGGTAATAAGGAGAAGCTTAGTCCCCGGTATGTTGGCCCGTACTCAGTGTTGATAAGGGTTGGTAATGTTGCATATGAGTTAGAGTTGCCTTTTAGTTTGAGCTCCATTCATCTGATGCTCTATGTTTCCATGTTGAGGAGGTGTATAGGTGATCCATAGCAAATTGTGCTTGTCAAGGATATTGGTATTTTGGATTCCTTTTCCTAGGTATCGGTTGAGACATTAGATCAGTAGGTTCGTTGGTTGCGAACCAAGGATGTAGCTTTGGGTTAAGATTCTATAAAGGAACCACAACGTTTAAGAGGCTACTTGGGAAGTGGGAGAGGACATAAAGTCCAAGTATCCATTCCTATTTTTTGCTCTGGAAATTCATGCAGAAGGTATGTGTTATTCATCATGTTTTTGTTTTCAAACTTTGTTAAAGAAAAGATTGACTTCCTTGTATCTTTGTTTTCTAAATTAGTTAAAGGTCAGATTCGATGTGTTGGGGTGTAAATCGTGTTTGTACTTCCTTGTTCCATTATTTGATGATGAATAATCCAAGTAGGGGAGAATTAAAACATCCTGGGTTATGGCCCTTGGAAATTTCCAGCGTTTTCAGCATTCTGTGGATTATATGACTCACTATATGAGTCATATGGTGAGGTTATGGGTCAGGTGACCTATCTCATAGGATGTCCAGTGCTTGGTGGTCAAGTTTCTGTTGTGGTTATAGTTTTGGTGGTATAGGTCGAATGGTTGGTGATAGGTCGTTGGGTTGATCCTTCACTTAATCTAAAACTCAGTGACTTGACTTGGCTCTAAGTACGAGTGGCTCACTATAAGCCGTAAGGATAGGGTACGAGTGGTATAGTGGAATTGTACGTTGTCTAGTGTCCAACCCCTTTGATTTTGTCTTGGATACAACTTATGGGTACTAATAGTATAGTCTGGGTATGAGTGGGGAAAGATGAGTTGAATGGTGGATAGTGTGTGGATGTCCAATCTTTTTTTAGGGTACGACTGGATGGTACCACTCGTATGATGTGGGTACGAATAGAGGGGTCCAACCGTACCCACCTGCGAGATTTTTACAGTTTAAGTTAGGGGTATTCTAGACATTTCCCCTCTTAACTTCTTTTGACCCCATGACTTAAAACAATCTTGGGACTTCATTAACCTACTATTCCCAAATTAAACACTCTCAAATCACTCTTAAATCTTTCTTAAGCTCTTGGGTCAAGAAAGGCTAGGGTTTTTTCTTCAAGGAAATTAATTAAGACTCTAAAAAGTGGTTTCTCTTCATCTTCCTTGTCGTCTAAGGCATGTTATTCCTCCCTCATTATTAGTTCAACTAAAAGTATGTTTTACTTAATGTTTTCATGGCATGATTATGGGTTTGTGTTGGTTTATGTTGGAGGATTTAGTTACTAATGGTTGGATAATTTTTTCCCATGTTATATTTATATTTTTTCATGTTATAATGTTTATTTTAAAATGTGGTTGCATGGAAATGGTTAATTGGTTCTTGATTTTGGATTTAGAAACTATATTCCCTCAACATGTTTGTTAAAATGCCTATGAGAATGATTCTGTCACATAGTTTTATTTTTATTGAAAACTTTGCATGACATAATATGGTAATAGAACCTAAATTGGTTTGATTTAATTAAATGATTTGGAAAGGCCTTGGTGTCCATAGTTTTTATTGATTGGAAATCCTATAGGATACAGGGGAATTGCCTAAGTGTTGGCTAAAGAGATTGCTTGCAAGCTATAGTCGATATGATGATACCACTTCATATTGCCTTGGTAATTCACTCTTGGAATTAGTGATTTGGTTTTGTGCTAAAGGTTTTAATTGGGCAATAATGTCGGGGCATGATAGCTGACCATGAAGGTGCGAGTCCAATGGACGAACACTGGAAACTCATGTTTACCGATATGAGGGATGGTCATGGTGACCATATACATTTGGGGTAAACGGGAATCCCTTAAGTTATACTTATATATATGTATCATAGACGGCGAAGGATACACGGGTATCCCCGGCCCCTATGATATCTCCGATTAGTGCGGCTACACATACTGTGCCTGTTCAGGGGTAACACTGGACCCATATAGCCCATGGGTGGTTTTAGGATGGTCAAGCTACATAACCCAGGTTAATATTTTAAATGCATGCTAAACTCGATTCCTTTTCCCTGGGAGTTTGGGTACTTATTACAATGTTTTGGCATTGTGGTTCCTTTGAGTTCCTGTATGATTCCAATATCTTATTATAAGTTATGTTGTACATCATATGTGTCCTCTCGTTATTACCCATTATTTTTAGGTTAAACCCGACATATGGCCTTTTATTATTATCCACTACTATGGGTTAGTTCCTAGTGTTTGGCCTCTCATTACTACCTATGGTGATGGTTCAAGACCTGTGCATGACTGGATGGAGACTATGGCTTCTTGGTACTAGTCGGCTATGAATTATTTTACATTTTTTTAAATTAGTTTTTGTGTGATCCATCGGCTTATGAGGGCACAATTGGGTTAATTGTCTTCTTCAGTGTACTTGGGGGGGTTATGGGAGCCTAGTTAGGTTATGTTTGGTTTGCCTTCCTATTACAGTGTTATTAGTCTTTCCATATCACTTTTAGTTATTCATTTATCATATTTGCATATCTCGATATTTTTTACTTTTCTATCCTTGTTTATTGATAACTTAGATTATTCCCCTATATTTTAGTTATACTTTATCTGTATTGGAGCTCAGTCGGTCGATGATGCCTACTGAGTACCCGCGACTTTGGTACCATACTACACTTCTACATCTTTCTCCTGATGTTGATCTAAGTACTAGCAAGCAGCCCTAAAATGATTCCTCTACTCTAGTACTAATCCAAAGTAGGGTAGGCTTGTTGTAATTCAAGGTTGATCCTCCTCCATCTATTCTAATATAGTCTTTTTCCTGTGTGTGTATATATGTTACGTATATTTTAGGCTATGGTCTATTACTCCTATTTTATTAGCAACAGCTATAGTGTCAGCCTTACCAGGTCTTGGAAGGGACCGTCTTGTATATTTTATCCTCTTCTATTACCCCATACGGTACATTATATATATGTTTCTTCGGTTTTGCATATGTCTTTACTGTTGGTGTTGATTTATTCGTTTCTTTCCTTGGTTTCCACTTATTATCCTATTACTTATCATTCCGGACTATGACTTGGCTTGCCTACTAGTGGGATAAGGTAAGCACCATCATGAATTAATAAATCGGGCCTTAAAAGATGAAAAGTGTAAGAAGGATATAAGTAGTAATACAAGGCCAAAGGATAGATATACAACATGAATAAATAAGGAAAAAAGGGATATACTATGATACCATATATATAAACATATACATATATTGGACTAAACTCAAAGGTAATAACCTGTGGCAACCAACATAATGAAATATCTTGGTTTTTGACCCATAGACAATTTCTTGGAATTTCCATTTTTCGGACCCAGTACGACTCATGGATACAAGTTGTATATTGGGGTACAGCGGTATGGTCCTGTCGTATGCTGACCAGTGTTAGTTTGTGGGATGGTTTTGGTCATAAAAATGGGTATGAGTTAGGGGTATGAGTCGTAGGGCTTAGTACGAGTCGTACTAAGGACTCGTCTAGTGGGCAGTGTTTGATCCTCCTGGTACTTCATCCTACCAGGGATACGGGTTATGGATATGGATTATATGTTGTGGTTATGACTTTGTTGGATGATCCATATACTGTAAAGTGTTTGATCCAAGGATTGAGGCTTGGATACGAGTGGTAGGTATCGATTGTATTGGGAGGGTACGACTCGTATGGGTCAGTCATATCCCTGTGATGTGATTTTGTGCAACTTAAATGGGGGTATTTTGGACATTTTTGTACTTACCCTAATTAGTACCCATGACTTCTAATACACTTAGGAGGTTATTTACCCTATTATTCTATTTATTAACACTTAGAAACTTTTTCAAAATACTCCATAATTCTCTCAAGAGCTTTTGGGGAAAGAAGGCTAGGGTTTCATCTTAAGAATTACTTTGGGGCTTGTATTAGTGATTTGTTTCCACCAATTCTTTGGTATAAGGCATGATTCTCTTTCCCCATTGTAATTTCAACCAAAGGCATGGTTTATATGGTTGATTTCATGATTTTTGTATTTCATGTTATGGTTTTCAACTATTATTTTGGGGTTTTGATAATGTTTGGTAATGGTTTCCTATGATTTTAATTATGCTTTTATATTCATTAATGGTGGATTTGGAAAATTGGATTGCATGGTAATGGTTTAATGGCCTTTGGAATTGGTTTTGGTTATATTATGCCCCCAATGTGTTTGATAAAATGCTTATAAAGATATGTTCATTGCATTGACTTCTTTTAATGTAACTCTTTCATGTTTTAAACTTGATAAAGAATTATGCATGGTTTAAATGGTTTGAAAAGGCTAAAGGTTAAATGGTTATGCTTGTAGGGAACATGGAAGTCTCCCAAGTGGTTTAATATGGTATATGGAAGGGCACTTGAAAGTCCCCTTAACCTAAATGGTTTCGCTTTGGATATTATTTACAAGTAAGGAGTGGTATGGAAATACCACTAATATTGACCTTGGTAAAATAAAATAGTAAATGGATTGGTTGGTTATTTTGAAATGGTTTTCATTGGGCGTTAATGGAAAGATATATAGAAAAGTAATGGAACGTGGCGGTCCGGGGGGACTAAAACTAAAAACTCATATTTGCCGATATGAGGATTGGTCTTAGTGGACCGTGTGCATAAGGTCACACTATTGGGCGATATACTATTCATCACATGGGATACTTCACTGGTCGTGCGGCTACATGTACTGGGGGCCTTTCAGTAGGGTAGTTGAACCCATATAGCCCGTGGGTGGTTTAGGACTCCAAGCTACACAGTCCAAGTAAAGGTTTTAAATGCATATTAAACCCAAATTCCCTTTTTCAGCATTGTGTTATATATATATATATATATGGTTGTGTGCATTGGATAGTTTTACTTGGTTTCATAACAGGCATTATTTTATCCTTATTCTGAGATTTATGCTAGTGGTCACTCGCTAACCCATGTACTGGCGGTTGTATACCCACATTATGCAAAAACTGACTATTTGATTCCTCCTACATAGTGATTGATTCGGGGACAATATTTTGACTAAAGTGGTGAGCTTCCATCCTTTTGAAAGGCATCATTTCATGTTATGGATATTGTTAGACATATTGACTTTATTTTGGATATTGGTTTTGGCCATGGCTGGGGGCATGTCCCAACCAGATTTATTTACTCTTATGGATATAGGCTTTGTGGTACTTCTAGGGGTTGGAATAGGCAGCATCGTTATTGGTGTCGGTCTTGGAATTGGAATAAGTTGGGAGGCTAAAATCATCAAACATGATTTCTCACTGTTCCATTATATTACATTTTGGGATTGATTATCATGTTATGTTTCGGAATTCTCTTTGGTTATAGACTGGTTTATGGTCTTTAGTTTGGCTTCATATGGTTGGATGGTTGATTTAGTATGGGTGGACTCACTTGGGTCGATCATGGTTGTGACCCTATCCCAAAGTCTTCATGCGAGCATTTACGTTATCTTGTTGTATGCTCAAAATCTAGCCCATCTAAGGCTGGATGTAGGTGATTGGGTTGGGTAATAGAGCTCGATTCCCAGTTCTAGTTAGACTTGGGATGCACACTACGACAAGGCCCGGGGTTGGGTCGTGTCATATTGGTATTAGAGACTAGGTTCATGGTTACTTGGGAATCCACAAATCTGTGTTGAGTAAAGTCTCTTTTAGGGGTGTAAAGTGTGTCATACTCATAAGAGAGGTAGTAAGACATTTAGAAATGTTTTAATTACTTTGTATTCTATCTTCAAGCTTTATTTCTCAATTCGGGAATCTTCTCTAATCCTTGTTTGCTCATCTTTCAGATCATGCCTCCTAGATCTGGAACAAGAGGAAATCCTTCCATCCCATCTGGGGATAATGCTGAAAGGGTACTTCCTACGTCTGAAGTACATCTTCGATCTCTTGATCCTATTCCTGATGGTAATGGAGTTCCTCCTTTTTTGGCTAGTTCTCCTCTGGTCCCTCAGGGCAACGTGACGAATGCAGAATTTTATCAATCTATTCATGTTATTACGCAACTAGTTGCCGCTCAGGCTGAGTGGGGTACAACTAGTGCTTTGTCTGCTGAGTCCACAAGGGTTGGTCAATTTATGAAGATGGGTGCTCCTACTTTTACTGGAGTGAAGGTGGGGAGGATCCACAGGGCTTTTTAGATGAGATGGAAAATTTTTCTTGGTGATGTAGTCTACTAATGTAGAGAGGGTTAACCTTGCAGCTTATTTAGCTCAAAGATGTTGCTTATCAGTGGTATAAGGAGTGGGACAGGGATAGAAGGGATATAGAAGAGAAAGGGTTATGGGAGGCCTTTTCTAACGCCTTCTTGGATCGGTTCTTTCCTTAATAGTTGAAGGAAGTTAAGATAGAGGAGTTTGTAAACCTCTGGTTGGGGAGGACGCCAGTAAACGAATATTTTTTGAAGTTCCATCAGTTATCAT
Organism: Capsicum annuum; assembly: GCF_002878395.1. NCBI lineage: Eukaryota > Viridiplantae > Streptophyta > Magnoliopsida > Solanales > Solanaceae > Capsicum > Capsicum annuum. The sequence goes on along the minus strand of NC_061122.1, from coordinate 177,213,987 downwards.
TGTATTCTCCTGACTTGGGGGCTGATATATGGTCGATAATAAGAAAGTTTGCTTCTGGGTTGAGTAGAGATTTGATTCTATAGAGCAAGACTAATTTCCTGATTAAAGATATGGACATCTCGAGGTTTACTGTTCATTTGCAATAGGTTTAGGTTGAGAAGAGGAGGCAGGCAGAGTTTGTGGATAGGTTGGGAAAGAAGAGCAGGTTTTCTAATCAGGGAGGTGCTCAATCTCAGGGTAGTAGAGATGGTGGTAATTGGTAGAAAAAGAAGTGTGGGATTTCTAGATTCTTTTTTGATTGTGCTTTTAACCAATCGGGAGACAAGCGTTATCAAGGTGGTGATAATTCTTAAGTACAAGTTACAAATCTCAGCTGAGAAGAGGTCAGTCAGTTTCTTTATCTTGTTTTATTAATTCTATGGTCATCCCCATCAGGGTTATTGTGAAGAAGGGAGGGACAAATGCTTAAAGTGTGGCTAGGCAGTCAATCGGTCCAGGGATTGTCCGATTAATAAGGTTGCTATAGGGGCAAATAAGATTCATGTGGCTTTAGCTTCTTCTCCTACACCTGGTGGTGTGGTATCTTGTAATACCCCGCATGTTTCTAAGCTAGGAAGTGAATAAGTATTCCTATGTATGAAATCTCCTATCCTATGATCCATACTTGAGTACATGACTTACAATGAATATCCTAGTGATAGGATAGCTTATGATGCATTAAGCATGTTTCATATGAGTCACTTAAGGTAATACAAGCTAAGAGTTTTTGAATCCATCAAGTTTTAGTGTTTGATTTTTCAAGGGTCGCCTTTGAATGAGTATAACTCGATGTTAATGTGGTATTTTGGCTGATTTAGACCCATCTAATTGTAGAGAATCGAATTATTTTTTCAACGATACCAATTTCGCCTTAATCCAATACCCAAGTGAAAAGTTATGCCCATTTTCGTGAGAGACAGTAAGCATAGGCGACCGGTTAGGCGCCGCTCAACCCAACCATAGGCGATTGGTTAGGCACTGCCCAACCCAAGCATAGGCGATTGGTTAGGCGCCACCCAACCTAGCTTAGGCAATCACTTGGGCACTGCCTAAGTCAATTTCAGGTGCCTAAAACACTCCATTTTGAGTTATTTAAGGGTAATTAAGTCTTTTAACACTCCTTACACGTCCCTAAACTTAACCCTACAAAATATATAGCTTCGAAACATATTACATCCCTATTATCATCTCAAAGCTCATCATCCAAGAGCACTAAAAGAGAAAAACAACTAGGGTTGCGTAACTAAGCTTGAAGATCCGATTTCAAGGAAATTCCTCTGTCAATCATCAAGAATCTTTCCTTCTAAAGTATGCGTGAGTTGATTTATGGATCCCTTTCATCCATAAAGCTCAAAAACCCTATTTTTCATTATAAAGTATGATTTTTATATTGTTGGGTGTTGATGATCTTGTTGTTGATATTGGGTGATTCCCAAGATGGAATCTTTATATGTTTTTATGAATTCATGATATCATATGAGTTGGAAACATGTAAATTTGGTTGTTCATGTTGTATAATTTGATGATTTCACCTATGCTTAAGATGTACATGTAAGGTGTTTGGTAAAATGCCTAAGAAACTGGAAATCATGTAATATAGCTAAATTGTGACTAAGTGAAGGATTCATGATATGCCCTTACATTCCAATGACTTCTATGTTGATAATATGCCTTGCAAATGTTATTGGAATACTCATGAACTATTCTTATGATATTATGCTATGTTTGCTTGCAGATCCTACTTATGAACAAGATGTATGATAACCATGCATTCCACATGAACTTCTATGTTATTGGTATGTGTTGCCAATATGATTATGCAATAAACATGATATTAAGATTGTACAAGTACTTCCATGTGATATGAAGTCCTTTCCATGCAATACATTGTTGATAACCATGCTTAGTATGAGATCCCTACTTATGATATTATAAATTATGAACTCTTCTCTTATGATCAAGTCATTCATGTGTGTCAGTTTCCTTCCATCGAGTCCTGGGGGTACTTGTACCCAAAAACTATAGCTGTGTGTCTAGATCCATGTCATGTTTCATGATATCCGAACTCAAGCTATGATTTCATAAACTTCAGTCAGTCATGTGACTCAGGAAAACTTCATGATCTTAGTCAGTTGTCAGATATTAGTAACATTCCGTCAGTCAATGGAATTCAGTAAGATTAAGTCATGCACAGTCAGTTATTCATGTCCAGTCCCTCTAGATGGGAGTAGAGGTTAGCACCGAGTGAACCCAAGGATGGGAATTCATCCGCCAGTTCAGGGTGTGATTCTTAGTAGTCATCCTCGTGTTCCAGAACTACGTAGCCAGCGTAGGCTGAGACATCTTAACCCGTCAGATTAGGGTTGATGAGGTGGCTTAACCCGTCAGTTTAGGGTTTCCATCGTTCTCATTGAGTACCCGCCAGATAAGGGTCACTCACAGGCTGTCCTTACCCATGGTACGGTATTGATACCCCTCTAGTTGGGGCAAAGATTGGACCCCAGCTTAGCCATAATGGCATACATGGGGCATGTTAGTTAAACACTACTTCCCACAGTTTCAGTATCAGTCTCAGTAAAAGAACTCAGGGCGTTCTTCATATTTTAGTATATACAGGACTTTCAGATATAGTCGTCCATGTTATCAGTTTTAGTATCAGTCATGACAGTTACCAGTAAACCATGTATTAGTTTACAGGTCATTCTATCACGTATTCACGGTCCCAGTTTCTATATATGTGTGTTTACACTCCCATGTTCATATTATTCAGTTAGTGTTGTTCATACATGAAACCCTTTATGTTCAGCCTACCTTCCTCGTATACTTAGTACTCCAGTTGTACTGACACATTTGCGCTATGGTGCTTTCTTTTTATGTTACACCATAGGTTCTAAGACACGAGCTCCAGCCTAGCAGTAGCGGTAGCATTCCGGTCGTAGAGACACAGTGAGTCCTCATTGATTCGAATACAATATGATTTTATTTATTTATTTATTTCTTTAGTTCAGTTTTACGGAGTTAGTTGGAGAGATGTTCCTTCAACTCCTTATTCAGATAGTTTAGACGCTTTCAGAGTTATGTTCAGATTTACATTCAGATTGAGTTGTTTTGGGTATTTTCATCCACATGATTGTATTCTGTTGAACCTTCTGGCCTTACAGTTCTATGTATTTGCATTATTATATCATGATTTGCAGTATACAGGTACAGATATCAGTCATGGGTTAGCTTGTGGTCCCTCGGGGTCCTGAGCACCATGTAGCATTCCGGCTCAGCGAATCGGGGTGTTACAAACTTGGTATCAGAGCCTAAGGTTCAATAAAGTCCTAGGAAGTCTGAAAGCCGCATCTAGTAGAGTCTTGTACGTGGGTGTGTTACTCGCCACATTTATGTGTGGGACGCTATAAGATGTTTTAGGAATAGTCCCCTTTCTTCATTATTCATGTCATGCTAGTGAGCATAATCACAAGTTAAACTCTCAGTCTAATTCATTCTTCTCTTATTCCAGACCATGGCCCCAAAGAGAAGAAATCAGCCAGCTCCTTAGCCCGAAGATCCTTTGGGCGAACATATTTCCCATGCGGAGTTTAGAGACGCATTTACCACACTTGCTCAGTCCATGGCTGCATAGACTGAACGGCCACTAGTCATTCCGGCCAATCTAGTGGCCACTCCCAAAGCAGCTAGGGTTCGAAACTTCACCCGGATGAACCCTCCATCTTTCCATGGGTCTAAGTCTAATGAGGACCCTCAGGAGTTCATTGACCAAGTCTAGAAGGTCATCGACATCATGGGTGTTACTTCTATTGAGAGTGCTGAGTTAGCCGCTTACTAGTTATAGGATATTGCTCATGATTGGTACAAACAGTGAAAGTCTGAGAGGTTAGATGATACAGGCCCTATCGAGTGGGAGGAATTTGTCACAACCTTCTTTGACAGATTCTTTCTCCAAGAGCTAAGGAAAGCCAAATTTCTTGAGTTCATCAACCTCAGGCAGGGGAATATGACGGTTTGGGAGTATTCTCTCAGATTTACTCAGCTAGCCAGGTATGCTCCTCATGTGGTTGTAGACAATAGAGCTAAAATGAGCAAGTTCGTGTCAGGAGTCAACAATAGTGTGGTAAATGAGTGTAGGTCTGCGATGCTAATTGGTGATATAACCTTAGCCAGACTTATGACCCATGCCCAGTAAGTAGAAGAGCAGAATTTTAAGACTAGGGAGAGGAAGAACAAGATAGCAAGGTCAGGTAATTTCAACTTTGCTCGCCCCAAGTCAGATGGAGAAAACCATTCATAGTTTTGCTACAAGTCATCCGTTCCAGCTCCTTCCTCTGCCAGTGCTCCAATGCCGAAGCTCATAGAAGGCAATAGAAATAAAGCACCAGGCTCTAAATCTCAGGGTAGTGTTAGCAGCGCCCGAATGAATCCCCTTTGTCAGACTTGTGGTAAGAACCACAAGGGCATTTGCAGAGCCGATAGTGATGTCTATTTTGGTTGTGGCAAGCCAGGCCACAGGATTAGGGAGTGTCTGCAGTCAAGTCTTCAGGGTCAGAAAAATCATTCTACAGCTCAGTCCAGTCGCCCGAACCAGCAGGGTGCCATTTCCAGTGCTACCAGTGGGCAACGCCCAAACAGACTCTATGCTCTTCAGTCCCGGCAGGATCAGGAAAATTCTCCTGATGTCGTTACTGGTACATTATAGATTTTCCATGTTCATGTTTATGCTTTGCTAGACCCAGGTGCATTTATGTATTTTGTTACTCTATATATAGCAGGAAATTTCGAAATCAGTCCCGAAGTCCTAGCAGAGCCCTTCTTAGTCTCTACCCTAGTGGGTAAAACCGTCATAGCCCGACGGGTATACAGGAACTGCCCGATTATGATATCTCAGAAATCCATATCAGCAGATTTAGTGGAGTTAGAGATGACTGATTTTGATGTCATTATCAGCATGGATTGGCTTCATTCCTGCTATGCCACAGTCGACTGTAGAAACAGGATAGTTCAATTTTAGTTTCCGAATGAGCTCGTCCTAGAGTGGAAGGGTAGCATTCAGCATTTAAGGGTCAACATGTTTCCTACTTTTGGGCAAGGAAAATGATTTCAAAGGGGTGTGTGTATCATCTCGTGCATGTTAAAGATTCTAGTTCTGAATATCTCAGCCTCTAAATAGTCTTTGTTGTTAATGAATACTCAGATGTCTTTCTCAAAGATCTTCCAGGTATTCCTCCCGAAAGGGAAATAGACTTCGACATAGACCCTCTTCCGGATACTCAACCTATTTCTCTTCTCCCATACAGAATGGCACCAGCAGAACTCAAGGAACTGAAAGATCAGTTGAAGGATCTCTTAGATAAGGGATTCATCAGGCCCAGTGTTTACCTATGGGGTGCGCCAGTATTATTCGTGCACAAGAAAGACAGTTCTCTCAGGATGTGTATTGATTATCGTGAACTCAACAAGGTCACGATCAAGAACGGATATCCTCTTCCCAGGATTGATGATCTATTTGACCAACTTTAGGGTGCCAGTTACTTCTCCAAGATAGACCTCAGATCGGGTTATCATCAGCTCAGAGTTAGAGAATATGAAATTTTAAAGACAGCTTTCGGTACTCGGTATGGTCACTTCAAATTTTTAGTTATGTCATTTCGTCTTACAATGCCCCTGTAGCTTTTATGGATTTGATGAATCATGTGTTCAAGCAGTACTTGGACATGTTTGTCATAGTCTTCATAGATGATATTCTGGTCTATTCTTGCACAGAGCATGATCATGCAGACCATCTCAGGATTGTTCTTCAGACTCTCAGGGATCACAAATTATTTACTTAGTTCAGCAAGTGTGAATTTTGACTAAGATCAGTAGCATTCCTTGGCCATATTGTTTCAGGTGATTGCATTAGAGTATATCCTCAGAAAATTGAGGTAGTAAGAAATTGGCCCAGACCCGTATCTCCATCAGATATTAGGAGTTTCTTAGGTTTCGCTAGCTATTACAGATAGTTTGTCGAGGGATTTTATTCTATTGCATTTCCCATGTCTAGATTGACTCAGAAGAAGATTAAGTTTCAGTGGTCAGATTCATGCGAGAAGAGCTTTCAAGGGTTGAAGACTCGACTCACCTCCGCTCCAGTTCTAGCTATTCCAGATGGTTCAAACGATTTTGTAGTCTATTGTGATGTATCCAGAGTGGGTTTAGGTTGTGTCCGTATGAAGCATGGTAAGGTCATAGCCTACATATCCAGACAGTTAAAGCCACATGAGAAGAATTATCCTACTCATGATCTTAATTTAGCATCGGTAGTTCTTGCCTTGAAGATTTGGAGGCATTATCTCTATGGAGTCATGTATATGTCTTCATAAACCACAAAAGCCTCCAGTATGTCTTTTCTAGAAAGATCTCAATCTTCGCCAGAGAAGGTGGTTAGAGCTCTTGAAGGATTACAACATGAGTGTTCTTTATCATATGGGCAAGGCCAATGTTGTGGCCGATGCTCTTAGTCGACTCTCCAAGGGTAGTATTCCTCACGTTGAGGATAGTAAGAAAAAGATGGCACAGGAGATCCATCAGCTTGCCAGACTAGGCGTTCGCTTAGTCGATTCTTCAGAGGGTGGTGTATGTGTTCATAGTAGTTCAGAGTCATCTCTAGCTTTCAAGGTGAAAGAGAAACAATACAGGGATCCTAGCTTTGTCAAGCTCAAAAAATGCAGTTCAGAATCAAAAAGTCTAGGTTGTCTCCCAAGGGGGAGATGGTGTTCTTCGTTGTCAGGGTCGTCTATGTGTTCTAGGTGTAGATGAATTGAGGCAGCAAATTCTTGCAGAAGCGCATGGTGCACGATACTCTATTCATCCAGGGGCCACTAAGATGTACCGCGACATGTGGGAGATCTATTGGTGGAGTGGGATGAAGAGAGATATTGCAGAGTTTGTGGTTAAGTGCTCTACATGTCAGGAGGTTAAGATAGAGTATTAGAAACCTAGTGGTTCCATGCAAGAGTTCACCATTCCTACTTGGAAGTGGGAAGAAGTTAACATGGACTTCGTGATGGGTTTGCCTAGAACTCGTTATCAGCATGATTCAGTCTGGGTCATTATAGATAGAATGACCAAGTTAGCTCATTTCCTTCCTGTTTGTAATTCTTATTCCGCTGAGGGTTATGCCAAACTCTATATCACGGAGTTATTCAGGTTACACGATGTTCCACTATCTATCATCTCAGATAGAGGTACCCAGTTCACTTCTCACTTTTTGAAAGCATTCCAAAAGGGTCTTGATACCCAAGTCCATCTCAGCACAGCGTGTTTCATCCTTAGACAGATGGTCAAGCAGAGAGGACTATTCAGACTCTTAAAGATATGCTAAGGGCATTTGCAATTGACTTTAAGGGAAGTTGGGACGAACACTTGCCTTTGATTGAGTTTGCATACAACAATAGCTATTATTCTAGTATTTAGATGGCTCCATTTGAAGCTCTCTATGGTAGGAGATGTCGATCTCTAATTGGTTGGTTTGAAATTAGTGAGGCCTCAGTCATAGGTCCTGACTTAGTATTCGATGCCTTAGAGAAAGTTCAGTTGATCAGAGAGAGCCGACAGAAGTCCTATGCAGATGTTTATAGAAAGGATCTCGAGTTCAAGGTCAACGACTATGTCTATCTTAATATCTATCCCATGAAGGAAGTGAAAAGGTTCGTCAAGAAAGGAAAACTCAGTCCCCGGTATGTCGTTCCCTTGAGAATTCTTTGTTGCTTCGACAAAGTAGCTTATGAGCTTGAGTTGCCTTCAGATCTAGCCTAGTCCATCCAATCTTCCATGTCTCTTTGCTAAAGAAGTGCATAGGTGACCCAGCAGTTGTTGTCCCTATTCAGAGTATCGACATTTAGAACAACCTCTCTTTTGAAGAGATTTTGGTCGAAATCTTAGATTATCAGACTCGTAGATTGAGGAACAAAGAAGTCTCTCTAGTCAATGTTCTTTGGTAAAATCAGTCTTATGAGAGAGCTACTTGGGAAGCAGAAGCAGATATGGGTACCAAGTATCCTTACCTCTTCCCCACTAATTCAGATCAAGCTCAAGGTAACAGTTCTTCTTAATCTTATTCAGTTTCACGTTCATGTTTCCAGTATAAACTTGGTACCTATTAACCATTTCATACTCAGTCATGCATTCATGTGTCAGTTGTCCGTGCATTAGATATGTACGAGTTCAGTATGTTTAGTATGTCAGTCATGCGATCAAGTTTCAGTTCTTCATGTTCAGTTCAGGTTCTATTGTCTTGTATCCCTTCTCAATAAATTCTCATTCTAGGATGAATGTTCCCAAGGGGAAGATATTGTAATACCCCACATGTTTCTAAGCTAGGAAGTCAATAAGTATTCCTACGTATGAAATCTCTTATCTTGTGATTCATACTTGAGTACATGACTTACAAAAAATATCCTAGTGGTAGGATAGCTTATGATGCATTAAGCATGTTTCATATGAGTCACTTAAGGTAATACAAGCAAAGAGTTTTTGAATCCATCAAGTTTTAGTGTTCGATTTTGCAAGGGTCATATTTCAACTAGTATAACTCGATGTTAATATGGTATTTTGGCTGATTTAGACCCACCTAGTTGTAGATAATCGAATTAGCTTTCCAACGATACCAATTTCTCCTTAATCCAATACCTGAGCGAAAAGTTATGCCCATTTTTGTGAGAGACAGTAAGTATAGGAGATTGGTTAGGTACCGCGCAACCCAAGCATAGGCAATTGGTTAGGCGCCGCCAAACCTAGCTTAGGCAATCACTTAGGCGCCGCCTAAGTCAATTCCAGGTGCCTAAAACACTCCGTTTTGAGTTATTTTAAGGGTAATTAAGTCCTTTAACACTCCTTACACGTCCCTAAACTTAACCCTACGAAATATATAGCTTCTAAACATATTACAACCCTATTATCATCTCAAAGCTCATCATCCAAGAGCTCTAAAAGAGAAAAACAACTAGGGTTGCGTAACTAAGCTTGAAGATCCGATTTCAAGGAAATTCCTCCGTCAATCATCAAGAATCTTTCCTTCTAAGGTATGCGTGAGTTGATTTATGGATCCCTTTTATCCATAAAGCTCAAAAACCCTCTTTTTCATTATAAAGTATGATTTCTATATTGTTGGGTGTTGATGATCA